>NC_090853.1:10542500-10710000 GCF_024217435.2 Syngnathus scovelli
GACAGATTAGAGGATTTAATAATTTAAAATGCAAAAGAAGTACTTTATGCAAACATGGGGAGAACGGGTGGCCCAGATTGAAACCCAGGTAGGTTTGTAAACAAAACAAAGAAAGAGTCGCCCACATTCTCATTAACTATTGTTCCTTTAAACTTTTAATGTCAACCACAACGATATGTGCTATGAACCCAACCCATGTGTCCCATTTGACAAGTACAGAACCTAAAAATAGTCAACTCAATTATATTTGCAGAATGTTCTCTTAGTACATGTGTGAGAGACTTCCCAGGCCACATAACCAAGCCAGAAGTGTCGGTCATTGTTGTGGTCTGTGCTCATTCATATTGCAGCGATGTGCAAGTGAACTCTGTTTAACCCCATGACAGCATTCATATATTCAAAAGGCTGTTCGGTCTCACCGAGCAAACCTGTTCCTTCTGCCCTTTGGATGCTTTAACTTGACTGACGTTTTGCTTGTGTGTGTTTGGGTGTGCGTGTTAGGAGTCAACGCCAACGAGCTCATTAAACTGTTAATATCGCTCTCTTCCTCTTTACCAAACCTCCCAAAGATATTGCATGCTTACTGGTTGAACACACACAGAGGCACACTCAGGCACACACAAAGCCTCATAAAGCTTTTTGGACTAAATGCGTGCCTGACTGCTTGCTTTAACGCACTCACTAAAAAACACACACACACACACGCACACATACACGGC
Source organism: Syngnathus scovelli (assembly GCF_024217435.2). Classification (NCBI taxonomy): domain Eukaryota; kingdom Metazoa; phylum Chordata; class Actinopteri; order Syngnathiformes; family Syngnathidae; genus Syngnathus; species Syngnathus scovelli. Next base: position 10,543,220 of record NC_090853.1, read on the forward strand.
TGCAGCACAGCACTCTTATTTAAACTGATGTGAGTGCTGTCACGACATCCGACTAGTCCTATTTGTTCCTCAGAAGCCTTGGCGTGAGAGAGCAGGGTCACCCCACTGGCTCTCATGCAAATTCATTCAGTGCTCACACACACACACACACACGCACATGCACGCACACACGTAATAGTCCAGCAGATAAGCAAAAAGACAGACAGGCAGTCATGCAGGCAGGAAGGCAGCCGTGTAGAGAGTCATGAAACCTGTCAGCAGTCAGGCAAATTGAGCAAACCAATCGGGTCAGACATGAAAATACATTTTCATAAAGTGTATAAATCAACAAATCTGACCACAAGTCCTGATTGTCTCACGTGGCAGCATGTGGCAACTCGGGCTAAAATATTACTGTAATTACTATGCAGCTTTCAGTGAACCGTGCACACCAATAATTGTCTTGTGCTTATTGGCAGGTTGGGTAAATGTTCAGCCAGTGATGATCTGCCCAAGTCCAGCTTGCTCTGACAATATGACCAGATCGGTATGTCGGTAGGTAAGTTACTTACTTGTAGACTTCTTTTACTCTTCGTTCATAGGTGTTCTAAAAATAGTTATGTCAGCACAGGACAATGGCTACATTTGTCTCATCGTGTTGTGAAATAGAATATCCCTCGAGACCACTCCAACTATTTTTCTGAAGTGGATAATGTTTCTAGATCAGAAAAGCATGCACTTGTATGAATCAGTATCGGTCCGTGGGAGGAACAACATTGTTGATCACTGAGCGAGGCGATGCCATATTGCGCAATAAAATTGTTTTCTGTACAGAGCATGGCAGCAAATTTTGAAGTGGATTATTTCCTATGGTGATAAAAAAAAATATTTCGGATTAAGAAAAGAAAATTCCACAACAGCTTGTTGAAGATGAAAACACAGAAGGGTCTGATGTGTAGCTTGCTGAACACTATGGAGGATTTAAACACAATGCAGAGTAAAGAAGAAAACATTTTTGTTTGAATTTTGAACTGCACATCCTTCACGGCATTCACATTTTTGGTCTCAGCTGTATTCCGAGGTCTTGCATCTTGAAATACATTGGCTTTGTATCTTTGATGGTTTTTGTTTTTGAAAACAAATGTTGAATTTGAATTTCAAATTGTTTGACCAGTGAGCTGGTCGACTTTTGAGTAGCCCACGTTTCATCAGTACATAATTTGACACAATTTTAATGCTGGGATTTATTTGTAGCAAAGAAGTCAATGCATTTAGTAATTTTTGTTGTGCCAAAACACTATAAAGCCTACCCCTAAGAAGATTGCTGATTATGACATTCTGTAATATTTAATACAAAACAAAAACACATCTGTTGTCCACTAGAAAATCACAGATGGGTTGAGGCAGTTTCATTGATGATGATTAAACATTTGGGAGATTTATTGTAGATTGGCTTTTGGTTCAATTGTGGCTTATGTATAAACCTTCAGTATTTATTGTTTGGCAGCGACACGCTAAATGACACGCTACTTTAAAAAAATATATATATATTGATATATAATGTCATTCAAATTGTCTATCCATCTATTCTGTATACTGCTTCTCTTGTTCGATCACAGTGGGAGAGGGATTCTCTGAGTTCACACAGAGTGAAACACCCTGGAGCTACCAGGCAATCCCAGGTCAATATTGAAGGTTCAGTATGCTAACTGCTACACATGGCCTCCTTCAACAAATATGTACAGTTGAAAGCCCCTGAGGTCACCCAATCTGGAATTTCTAACAAAACTTGAGGGAAAATGCACCTCAGAATGACATCATGCGTTACGCCTCACAAGTGTGCATTTGTATTACCCGTGGACTTTGCTTTTTTTTTTTATTTGAGATAAAAGATGGACCAGCCTCAACAAGGGATGTTGAGCTACACCTACAACTCAAATACTGTTAAACTGTATAGAAAAGTATAGAAAAGACAATTTTTAGACTTTTATATACTTCTCTGACAATTCACAATGTGTAACTTAAAACATTGCCTATACAGTTAATCGACTTTTGATGGTGTTTTAAATTTGACCCTGCATTGGTAAGTTTCCATTTTTTTTCCTATGGGAAAAATAGTTTTGAATTACAAACAAGTCCCAAACCAGCTTGTGTTTGACCTCATGGGTTATATAAATTGTGGAACAGCAAGGATGAAAGCAGACCGCAAGAGCTCTGCTGAGTCGCTGGTTAAACACAATCAAGTACAAAAACACAATGAGACAATGTAACAGGAAGTCGCTGTGTCACAGACAATGACGCAAAGTTGTATTTGGATCTCTGACAATGAGGGAGTTTTTATAATAAATGTGCAGTAAAGTCAGTAAAATTGTGAGTGGGGTTGCAGTTAATTTTGAATTTGCGGGTTTGAAGAACTTCAGGAGTCTGAAAGAGAACTGATCCCACTACATACTTATAATTTGATGCCATCAACCTGTGCGGTTGGCCATCTGATTTGTCCCACATACTGTCGCCTAGCCCCAGCACAAATATGTCAAGCGTGATAATATTAGGCATTTCATGCCAAAAAAAAAGAATTAGAATTGTGGGTCATATTCACCCCCCCATCATAAATCCATGCATGCACACATAGACACAGACACTTTTCCCTGTCACCCCCTCCTCCTCCTAAACTCCCCTCCCTCCCTCCCTCCCTCCCTCCCTACTCACACACACACACACACACACACACACACACACACGCACGCACGCACGCACGCACGCACGCACGCACGCACACGCACGCACACACACACACACACACACACACACACACACACACACACGCACGCACACATACATGCTTCATTATACACTTGCCCACATAGCGTGCCGGAAACAGACTCAATAGATGCCAAGTCCCTGCAGGCACAGTGCCCCTAAAACACTGGATGCACCTTCCCTAAATTAGGTTAATTTGTTTTTGAGACTGCTCAAAACAAAACACTGTCAAATATTTGTCATCTTAAAATTATTCTTATCAAAATATAGAATTCAAATAAACATAGATGAGCTAAATAGAAATAATGGTAACACCATTGGAAGATATGCACCGGGGCACGCCAGACAACATTTACCGTAATTTCCGGACTATAAATCGCGGTTTATTTTCATAGTTTGGGTGGGGGGGCGACTTATATAGGTTTTTTTTCACAAATTTTTACTTGATCATTAAGACATCACTTACTTCCAAGTATAGTTGACCACTTCCCATGTTATTTTTAGTATAGTTCATCACTTCACATGCTTTTATATCTTTATCTTGAACATATTCAAAACATAAAAAATAGAGAAAACATCAAATAAAGCAATTAACACTTTAAAGCTCCATATCCAAGTCCACTGTCTGCTGTATGTACACTTGCTCCATTTTTGCTCCTCTTATATTTATTATTATTATTTATTATTATTTGTTTATTTGTCATTTATTCAACACTCTTATTTATTCATTGTTTGTGCCTTCTTGGGTTTTTTTGTGTTGCTTGTATGCATATGTGTACTATCTCACCGAGGGATAGTGGGAACGTAATTTCATTCTCTTTGTGTGTCTTGGTATATGAAAAAAAATCGACAATAAAGCAGACTTTGACTTTGATAAAACAACCAAATAAACAAAACAAAAAACTACATCTGAAAAAAAATATATTTTCAGACGAAACTGGATGAGGGCGCTCTAAATTTCACCGTTGGCCGTGACTCATCAACTGGGTGGGCTTAAGAAAAATGGCACCAAAAAGAAACTCATATTTTGCAAGTTACAAACTTCAAGTTGTAAAATATGCAGCTGAAAACAGTAATCGAGCAGCAGAAAGAAAGTTTGGAGAACCATGATGTACCAATGGATTACTATTTCAAGTGACGTCAGTGGCACGGCGCGGTGCGGCGGTTGTTTACATAAAGGACACAAGTACCCACGTAAGGACTACCGGCATCACTTCACAGGTTTCTTTTATATCAAACAAATTGTTTTAGGTTATTCACCTGACATGTTTCGGCGGTTTCTTCCGCCTTCCTCAAAGTGTCACAGATGTGATAGTGACGTGTCTTTATCAGCTGATGGATGAAGGCTGTCAGATTTGACAGGTGAGCCACGCCCTCTGCTGTCCATTCACCTCTCCAGAATGCTGTTCCAGGTTGTAGAGAGCATATAGGCTCCCTCATCCCTGTTGATGGTTCTCGGGCCCCGCTTACGGATCTCAATGGCCTCCCTGATCCAACGCTGATGTTTATTTTCTTCAACCTCTACAACCTGGAACAGCATTCTGGAGAGGTGAATGGACAGGAGAGGGCGTGGCTCACCTGTCAAATCTGACAGGTGAGCCACGCCTTCATCCATCAGCTGATAAAGACGCGTCACTATCACATCTGTGACACTCTGATGAAGGCGGAAGAAACCGCCGAAACATGTCAGGTGAATAACCTAAAACAATTTGTTTGATATAAAAGAAACCAGTGAAGTGATTAAATAAGGAAAAACAAAATGAACTTAGTACAATGACTACCGGCATAATTAGCGGTGATCATTTCTAAGTGACACGGAGGACAAGGAGTTTGAAGGAATTAAGGATTTGAAGTGACGTAGAAGGTTTGAAAAACTATTATGGCTTTTATGCACGCCCGGTCCTACTCTACTGAGTCGGGGGCCGGCACTCGGCCGAGTGGCTGTCCGCAAACGGTGCATGGGGCTCGGACATGACCATTACGCACGCCCGGTCCTATGCCATGGAGCTCTCGTGTCTGGAAGTCTACGCCGCCACACGCTTGGAAGTTTGTTTTGTTTAATAAAGAGCCGTTTACCAAACCCACGTCTATCCTCGGCTGGGTGGCTGTCCGGGGACGGTGGATGGGGCTCGGACATGGCTTTTACGCACGCCTGGTCCTATTCTATGGAGCTCTCTTCCACCTCCGTGGCTGGAAGTCCACGCCGCCACACGCCTGGAAGTTTGTTTTGTTAAATAAAGAGCCGTTTACCAAACCCACGTCTTTCCTTGTACTTTGTTAACGCTATAATATAGTTATATACTAGATCTGTGGAATAACAACGAGGCTAACGTCAGGGCGCACGAATTGGAGTGACACCGATGGTTTTATAAACATGTTATTTATGTAATAGTTGTCCTAAATCACTCTATATGTTACGTCAGGCCCGTTCTCAGCTCCTCATTTGTGTTTGTCACGTTAGCATACCTATCGTTTAGCCTGTTGCTATCGTATTGAATGATCGATGGATTTAATGAATTGGAGTGACATCGATGGTTTTATAAACATGTTATTCATGTAATAGTTGTCCTTAATCACTCTCTATGTTACGTCAGGCCCGTTCTCAGCTCTTTGTTTGTGTTTGTCACGTTAGCATACATATCGTTTAGCCTGTTGTTGCTATCGTTTAGCCTGTTGTTGCTCGTTCATGACTGTTTTTGATGTGGGATTTTGTCGAATAAATTGCCCCCCAAAATGCGACTTATACTCCGGAGCGACTTATATATGTTTTTTTTTTTTACTTTTTGGGGCATTTTATGGCTGGTGCGACTTATACTCCGAGCGACTTATAGTACAGAAAATACGGTAGTTAGAATAAACTAAAAATATTTTTTTGGTACAAAATGGATACAGGATCCATTACAGTAGCTTCTGTGTGTAACTCCTTGTGTGCCCTTGCTGCAGGGGCATTTGATGTTATTACAGTTTCCAAAGGGCCAAGAGAAACATAGAGAAAAAGAGTTCAAAGTTGTCCCCTTTAACCCTCTTTACCGTGGCAGGGTGTGAGGTCTGATTGCTGTCTGCCTGACTGCAGCATTTCGCCCCCTCAGTCACATTCAGCAGTCCCTTCCACCTACGGGTGAAGATAAACAAGCACGGAAGGTAGGCTAGACTTGAGTGGGTGTGTGTGTGCAACATGCATCCCAGTCTGCACGATTCGTTGGCGGCTCCATAAATAGCATGACATGCAACCCGAATGAAATCATCTCAAATCGCTCGCTCTTTCCCTTCTCTCGCTCTTCTGTTACAAAAGGTGACATTAACCCAGATTTGGACACAGGTTTGGGTTGGTCAGCCACAAAGAATTGAGGGCATTGATATCACAGCAAAAGGAAGTAAAAAAAAAAAAAAAAATCTGTCTGAAGACATTTGTAGTTCGTCTAATACCATGAGATGATTGGCCCTCTAAAAGCCCCTGCAGGAATGTCTGGCCGTAATTCCACATTACTTCTGAGACAATACATTAAATGCACACGACCCAAACAGTGCATGTAGTGAGCGACACATGCAAGCATAATCGGCAGATCTCAACAAATGGGATTGGAGCTGCTTCTAATGTAGTTATCCATGACTATTTAAATAATTAAGATAAATCATAAAACTTCTGTTGTACACGACTGTATTTTGAAATCTGGATGCTAACTATCCATTTTGAATGTACTATAGGTACAATAATTTATTACTGAAAGATGTAGGATATTTGAAATTTGATAATCCCTCATGCTCAAGACATAAATGATTGATTTGACAATTAATTCCATATGGATGGTCCCAGCGTGTGCATGTTTGTGTTGAATGTTCTCATTCATGTTCGTCGTGAAGTAATTTCATTTACGATGAATTTTTAAAAAAGGTATTTCCATAAAAGAGGCATCAAAATCAGAATCAGCTTTATTTGTCAAGTTTGTGCATGCCAAACAAGGAATTTGACTCCCGTTGATCTCGGTCTCTCTACAACAATCAAGTGACTAACAATATTCAGGTGACTAACATTGAAGTGGCAAGAACAGGATATTTACACTTTGTGTCAACACTTGTTGTTGTTTTTTTTTGGGCCAAAACTAATTTGTGTCCTGAAGCTGTTGCATCCAAATTCCGTTTGTTCCACACAGGTTATTCTGTTGCGCTCACACTCTATGGTGCGCCTTTGTGTGCTCCCCTGTCACGACTCGGGCATGCGGCCCATGCAGAATAGATGAATTCATAAACAGCTTGCCATCTCTCACATTAGAGTGATTAATAGTTCAATCAGGGCTAAAACGGACAAAATGTCACGGGGGGGATAGTTGTCATGCGAAATCAGGCTTTTTATATCCACGTCCATCTAAAGGGATAGGCCTGCTTAACGTTGCCACAGAGCGTAACTAATTTATCTGTGCTGTGTGAGCCGCTGATTGAGGATCTCTGTTCTACTGTTTAAATGTAGAGCCCGGAGACAGTAGGGGGGCATTCGAGCTATTAGTGTGCGTGAGCATGAAGCCTGCTTTTTGATTGGGCTGACTTTGTGTGTGAGTGCAAAAGCACACGTGGCTGTTTACATGACAAACTTTTTAATTCAAATAAAACCTTGCCGTGTCTGCGAGATGTCTTAGTCTTATTATCTCTGTGTGCTTGTCTCCTGCGTGTCCTCTCACTCCATTTCCCTCTGATGGCCTGAGAGGGCATTTCATGTCTGGCATGCAGTCGCGCACGGAGGACCATCTGATAGGAGTGACCGCTGGCCCCAAGTTAGCCAGAGGTCTTTAATGTGGGGTCAAGTGTTGACTTGGCGTGATGCTTTCCCTTCACTAATGGTGAGCTGATAGATAAATGCCCTGAAAGCGTGCACAGACACATACCAAACAGAAGCTGGGTTAGGCTTGTATTACTGCTCTTCTCACACAATCGTCCTGCATTCGCTGCCACGTTTTCTGACTGATGCAGTATAACATCTTCAACCTATACAATGCAGGCGATTAACACTATTTGGCAAAGTCATTACAGTATGGCTGTTAGTCAGAGGAAATCACCATCATGTACAGTCTATAGGCTTAATACCATAAGCTTGACTGATTAATCTATCGAACAGTGTGTCCATCAAATAGGTTTAATATGGTGCACATCACGCTAAGGGATTTAGCCTTACATTAACCTCCGAGGATAAGAGCTATTAATCAGTTTAACACCCACCTTAAATCCTGAAAAGTTTACTTGATATTTTGAGCCAATAGGGCGGAGGACACGGCATCTAAAGACTCCAATCCTAGGACGTGAGTGTACAGCTTCAAAGGTCAAACGCGTTTGTTTAGATTTCATAACAATTATTTTCTACAGGAAATAATAGAACTAAAAAAAGTCTTCAATTGTCACCATCATAAAACCTTTAATAAAGTCCAGGCATTGTTTTAAGTAACACTCTTTCATACCGTTGTAATATTAATACTTTCTTAATACTTGATGACAGTTAACAAAGGTACAATGAGCTTTTTGTCTCATTTTTATGATTTCTTCCCCCCCCCCCCCCCCCCCCACCCCCATGACACAAAAGTTAAAGGTTAATCACAACAAAGCTACAAAACAGTCTGATAATAGTGACTATTCACATAGTGGTGTTGGCGTCTTGTCACTTTGAATCTAGTTGACCTACCGCTGCTGTATTTTTTCTTCTCTTCTTCTGAGTTTTCTCTTAACAATGATGGCTGGTCGTTCCTATGGAACTGTGATCATTTGCTTGATTGACAGACTGATAAAATGTTATTTTGATCAGTTACTCCAGGAAGTACAATAAAGATAAGGCCAACTATATATAGACATAGAGAATACCTACCTGGCTACCTCAGAGTTGGCTTTCTTGTTTGATGTGTTGACAAAGAAGCCACTTTTTGTTTTCAACTGAATGGTTTACATTGTTTCTACTTCTCTGCTTGTTTCCAGGAGACAATGAGATCTGCATGGAGGCACAGGAGGAGACAAAGGTAGGGATGTTTTTGATATACCCTCATTGTTCTCCCATCCACCCACGGCCCCATTAGATAAAAGAGGTAGGCAGTCATTCCAGAGTCATGGTTTGGAACTATATTTTTCTTTGAAGGGTTTTTCTTTTTTGTACACATACAAACAAACAAATAAACTTTGCTAGATAGATAGACAGAGGTGACATCCATTTAACAGCACACATTCTTTGAACACAACATAACTGAAGTAACACAACCGATGAAAACCAACACATACAATTACTCATTGAATCTGTTTCACTTTATTTCCTTCCTTATGCTGCACTGGTACACAAGACAATAAGTCAATGCTGTCAGGTTTATGCACCCATCTGTTTTAAGATAGAGTAGGCAGACGTTAAAGGGCAATGATGGTGTGTTGCTTTATATCCTTGTCAATGTCAGGTGGCATTCCCATGTCCCCATATGATGCACCATATGCTAAGAATATGAATTATTGCCTGCCGTTTATGTCACATAGCTCTTACACAGGAAGAACAAGAGCTACCCCGGGAGATTGTGTGGGGAAAAAAAATCACCCTCACTCATAACTTTTTTGATACCATGACATGATTTTAAAATTATTCTACCTGCAGTGTTTGATTTTTGTCTTTGCTCATGTCATCTGTGCCAAGTAAATGAGCATATGAAATATCCCCAAAACTATATATATTATCTATACATCTATAGTGTGTAGTTTTAAAACAAAAATATTGGTCAGTGATATCAGTTTGGAGAAGCAGGAGGGTATCGGTTATCATATCAGTGGACCAAAAAAACATTATCGTGCATCTCTATTATTTATAGCTCTTCTAAGTCAACTTTGTTTTTTCCCTCCAACTTTATTTGTCTTTTTCTTGAAGTTTCTCTAATTTTGCACTGTGTCCTTTTGATGGATGGTAAACAACGCACGCCAACGTTATTCATTATGTGCCCATACAAAGACTGTCCCCACTACCCTCCTCCCACAAGGTCTCACCATCCATTTATGTCTCAGAGTGAGCTAACTCGGATGGAACTCAATGTTATTTATTGATTTTTGAGATGGACATCTTTCGCTCTGCGGTGGTCTGTTTGTTAAGCGTCACAAGGGGCATGTGATCATCACGCAAAGAGCAAAAGCAGTCAAATTTAACCCCCAACCCAACCCCCATTCATCTCTATTCTTCACTTGGCTTGGATTCCTATAGGTCAAAACAAAATAGAGGATGTTCTCAGCTAAATCTCTACTAGGAATACTTCAACATCATTTATTGGAGGAGGTTTAGGGTGGCTTGCCTGGGACGGGGGGGGATGAAGAACAAAAACCAACAGAGCCAGTGTGCGATGTGAGTGTAAAGCTGTGGGCAGCTCCACATGCACAAGTTGGTGTGGGAGGCAAAGACGAGGCGGCGTACTAACAGGCCCATTTAAGTGCTGTTAATCCTGGTGTGCTGGGAGATCACTAGCACCAAGGTTTAATGGTGGGCTGCTGAGATGGACATACACAAAAAAAGCATAGTTCAGTATATCCCCTGTTAGCCATTCACTTCCGCCATCATGTTTAGCACAGCTTTCTATGATATTTCCAAAATTGGGCCAAAAGGAAACCAATAGATTGGTGTTGACCAGCAAGTATTTGCACCAACTAACCTGTGACCCTGGCATTTATTGTGTCTCTCCTATCAATCCAGTATTGACCCTTTTGGGTCACCATGCTTTAACCAGTGTTCTATGATGTATGAACAGCTCATACTAAGCCTGATCTTGCAAAACTGTCATTTGGTGTGGTAAAATGCCAAAGCGGGCAGCTCGGTGACGCATTGGTTAGCACGTCCGCCTCACAGTTTGGAGGTTGCAGGTTCGATTCCACTGCCGGCCCTCCCTGTGTGAAGTTTACATGTTCTCCCTGTGCTTGCGTGGGTTTCCTTCGGGAACTCCGGTTTCCTCCCACATCCCAAAACAAAAACATGCTTGGTAGGCCGATTGAGCAATCCAAATTGTCCCTAGGTGTGAGTGCGAGTACGGATGGTTGTTCGTCTCTGTGTGCCCTGCGATTGGCTGGCAACCAGTTCAGGGTGTCCCCTGCCTACTGCCCGATGATTGCTGGGATAGGCTTCAGCAATCCCGCGACCCCCGTGGGGACAAGCGGTACAAAAGATAGATGGATGGAAAATGCCAAAGCTTTTCACACAGAGTAAAGCGACAATTGCCTCGAACAGATGATTATATCCATGACAAAGTCAGCGCCAACGTCTAATGTGCCATGTAAAATACGCTTTGGTTTCAGCAAAGTCGGGTCGTGTGCTGTCAGGATCGAGACTGAAACATCTGTTCCCGTATTGCAGGCACCTTTCGTTTTAGGGTTCTGATTTTACCTATGAAAGCGAATTATAGGTAGGACCGTTGCCATAATAGGCAATTTAAAAGAGGTTATACATATAGTTGGTTCTTTTAACAGGCTGCATCATGTAAAAGGGTATAAATGGAGTATACCCAAAAGGTTGTTCACAATCAAGCATGGGTTGAGGTTCACCACTTGGTCAACAACTGTGTGAATAAATAGTGCAACAGTTTCGGAACATTTCCCAAGATATATTTGCATGGCATTTAGTGATTTCTACAATACATAAGGTCATTAAAAGATTCAAAGGATCTGGAGAAATCTCTGCATGTAGGCAACAAGGCCAAAAACCATCATTGCTATAACCTTTAATCCTTCCGGCAGTGCATTAAAAAAACTGTATCATTATGTAAAGGATATTTGTACGGGCTATGTAGCAGATTTACATACAAAAGTGTTGATATGATTCACAGTGTTCTCTTATTGTATTGCGTCAAAACTTCAACCAAGTGATACAAGTTGTATTTTCACTAGTGATCTCCTCATGGTAGAAAGTGCCTCCTTCAAAATTCGAAGCAAGGTGAGTTTGCTCTTAATATTAAACTTTGATATGCTCCCAGCTTGTTAGCATAGTGTTCCAGTGCAATCGTAGCTGAGGGATTAGTTGTTTTCAGCAGCACAGCACAGCGCCTGAGCACCTCTTGTTCTGCGCCAGGTGCTGATACTACCCTCATTCTCCTGTCAAGTGCCACAGAGGACCTGAAACACACACAGTAGCGTAACAGCACAAGACGTCCACCTCCAGCTGAGAGGGAAATGCAGTCAGAGGATAGTCGGGCTAGAACCAACAGAGGAGGGACAAGAGGGGCATTACGCCTACCTCTTTTAATGTTTGCTGTATGTGTGTGCGTGTTCGAGTAGACACAATGTAACGGGACAAGACGTATACTTTAAGGATGATTGGTGAGCATGTGGAGAGCAAAATGGAAGAGAATAAAGCGCAGCCTGCTGTGTGCAAAAATGAAGGGTTTTCCACACTGAGACGCTTTTCCCCAGTGTCACATAAATAGACAGGCATGCAGTCGCTTTTGTGTACTTAGCTCTTTCCTTTTTCAGACAGTTATTACTCCTGTTTGCTCATGTCACAGCAAACATGCGCATGACAAATCCAAGAGGACAATTGAGACAATGCCTTTAAATTGCCTGCGTTTACATGCACTTTTCTTTACACATGCTCAAAGGCTAAAGCACACCACAGCATGTATTCACATCCTTTAATTTTATTCATTAGTAAAGAGATGCTGCATTTTGTTTGCCAGTGAATTCATAACGTATTCACTCACCGTCTCCTGTATTCTTTCTTAGTTGTTCTCAATCTACAGTATATCCAAATTTTGCGGGTTTTCTTTCTTTTATCAGAAATAATGTTTTGTTTTTATCCCTTCTTTCATACATTGATTCATTCATTGCCATTTCAATCACTATTTAATCATTCCCGCTGCCCCAGAATACAAATAGTAGAATTCTCTCCTTGGAATGAAAACATCACGACATTCTCAATGAATCGTAACCGAAGAGCAAAATTAATTCAACAAAATAAATGTCTACAAAACCTAAAATCGGATAAATTACATTCATTTTATTTATTTATTTATTTATTTATTTATTTATTTATTTGTTTATTTATTTATTTATTTATTTTCTAAAAGCGGAAAACAAACACACACACACATTTCATACGGGCAACCTTGTGTTGTATGCGTATGTGTGTTCTTTGGAAAGCCATTGTGTAGACAAGAGTTATGTTATTGACAGTCTTTGTTTGCAACAACTTTGTTTGCTCAGTTATTTCTCTGTAAGAGACCAGTGATGAGTGTTTCGTTTACATATACAAATCCACCATTCTTATTCATTATAAGGAAGGAAGATGAGCATCTGTTGGGAGGAGTCATTTGTTCTTCCAAACTTCTGACTACCCAACAGTGGGGGCAAAACCACTTTTGACCTCCTTCTCCCTCCCTCCCTCCCTCCATGAATTCATTTTGAATTGGAGCATGGCAAAGTCTTCCAAGAGAGACCACATGTCCCATTGAGCACTACTCATTTTACTCTCGCTCTCACTCCCTCACTTCTCGCCTCCCTCAATAATGGATGGCTGCTAGCCAGACACACTCCTCCCTTTTTTATGATCCTCCTCCTCAGTAAAACCTCAGCAGGCCACTGGATGAGGCTGCCAGATGTGTTGTCGCTTTACTCGAGTCAGTATTAATGGGAGTTGCTTCCTTTCTCCTTCTACAGTTCCTCCTCCATGTTTCCTGCCTCTTTTCTAAAATGAGGGGCAGAGACAGATTATTTGGGGGAGATGGGTGGGGGGTGTTGTTTCATCAGGTGAATGATAATCTGCAGTAATGACTGAAAGACCGCATGGGGATTACTGTGCAATATTGGCACGGGTGTTGTCTGGGGCCTGCTAAAGTGACGATATTACATTATAATGCACAGGTCATTTCAAGGTCAACGGCAGTTGCTTTCCCACATGTGTCATTTGTATGTGAAATATGTAAAGTAAAATAAAAACAGGCTTATCGTTAAATGTTTGAAAACAATGCAGCATTTGACAATCTACAATTTGTTTTCCAATAAAATAAAGTCGAATCTAAATTATGCGAGCAGCTTTGACAATCTTGTTTTTGTTGTGTCTGACTCTAATTATACGGATCTAACGTTTTTTCATCCACGTACAAAGAGAAGTGCAGTTGAAAGATATCGTTGGGAAGCTTCAATTAATTGGCTGCAGTAAAAGTGAGTGAGTGTTGAGAACAGAAATACAGCCTCTCAGGTGTTCTATATTTGTCTCCCAGAGCTTCCATTCATTTTCAGTAGGGTAGGTAGGTAGGTCAGTAGGTAGGTAGGTAAGTAGGTAGATATTGAAATATAGTTGTTCTGTCAAAAAAAGGTCCACACAAAGATGTACCTTTGATTTAGTTTTACTTTAGAATTATTTATGTGTGTGTGTGTGTGTGTGTGTGTGTGTGTGTGCGTGCGTGTGCGTGTGTGTGCGTGTGTGTGTGTGTGTGTGTGTGTGTGCGTGTGTGTGTGTGGGGGGGGGGTGCGTGCGTGCGTGCGTGTGTGTGTGTGTCTGTGGCTGTGTAACTATTTCAGAATGCTGAAGTGATAAGAACAACTACAGAAAGAACATTCCAGCTCCACAGCACACAGAAAGGCCTCTGAGTAAAACTGATGGTGTCAAGCGCTATGCTATCCTAGAGAGACCTTTCAATAAACTTGAAAGTTTTCTTGCAGATTAGATCCACCGCAAAGTAAAAAGACTGCTCGTGAGAGCATTTGTTTTCTTCTCGTTCAAGAGCTCAAGTCAAATGAGGGCTGTTGTTTGCGATGCCTCGCCGGTTGCCATCTACTCAGATATAATGACGTCTAATTCCAACTGGCCGCGGCTGCAAATGAAGGTCACAAAAGCAGGATCACTTTTAAGAAGCGTATGGGCTCCTGCACAAATTGGACAGCGGCAGAGAAAGAGAACGTGCAGAGACAAGCAGGCACGCACAGTTGAGCCAGTGTTACCTCCTCTGGCCTCTCTTGGCTGACTGTGCCATGCCATGTCGTGCCGATCCGTGTGTTGTGATGCGTGCTCGAGTGGGGCTAACGGAAGCACATGTGCTGTCTGTTAACTCTGATTAATGTAACAGACTCTCCCCTTCGCTCTCTACCTCTTTTTTTTTTTTTTTTTTTTTTTTAACTGGCTGCCCTGCTGTCCTGCCTTTACCCCGCCTGTCTACAAACAGTCTGCGGTGCAAAGCTGCAGTCAAACAGCAAAACCATTGGAGAGTTTATTGTTTATTTTATTGAATTATTGTTCAGTTGAGGTTGCACAAGTGTACTGTAGACCTCTAATTCTCTTGAACTCTTCTCTTTTCTCTGTACTTACCAAAGTTTGCACTTTCCTCCTCATTGCAGCAAGCGGGAGTCAGTTAACTCACTCATCAATACTATAACTTACTGCACCCTACCCTTTACATACCATCTTGTTGCAAATAGAGAAGAGACACTCACACATGTCATATGATGTGTATTGTGCTGTGGGATCCAGATGAGTGGAATCTCAGTGTTGGCTCTCGCTACACTGAGCACCACAGGGGGTCTTTATCGTTGCAAAAATCAACAAAGCCGCTGTCACGAAGTGCCATCCCGATCACACATACGTGCACATCTAAGACCGCACATGCGCCCTGGCATCCAAATACACACCCACCGCTACACGCAGAAAGGCGAAAAGGACAAAGAAAAAAAATCCTAAAGTGGTGCTCAGGCGCGCACGCAAAGTGACAAAAATGCTCTAGTTTTGACACGCAAAGACAAGTGCACAGCTGGACAACAAAGAGGACAATCTTGATAAGTACCTAGAGCAGCCATGGATCGAAAAGGAAAATGAGTTAAGAAAATTAGGAAAAAACAAGGATAAGTCCCTTAACGACTTAATCCCATCTTAAACGGTCGCGTGATCTATCGTGTCTGTGATTTTGCCGACAGCGAGGAGAGGGATGAAGTGGCACTTAAGCAGATAGAGAGAAATCATTTGATAAATTGAATCACGGGAACACAGTTTGAAAGAGTTTCAAAGGATCCAGATATGATTTGTGGCTCCCCCCCCCAGATTTTTGTTTTTGTCCACATTCTCTAAATCCACCACCCGTCATTATTGATTAAATTTAATCCTAATGTCTGTAATTCTCCAGGCACAAAATGCGCCTTGTTTGCTTCCATCACATCTCCAAACACATTTCATTGTACACTCAGTTTTGCTTCACTGGCTATGTGAGTCACTGTAGCTGTCGGCACGCCTTCTCTTCTTTATTAAAAGCCTTCATCTTTTACTTATCTGGTGCGTGCAATAAATAGATAACCACAAATGGTGTTTATTTACCGCACCGGATGGTTATAAGCGCTGGGAATTCAAGCAAAAGAAGCACTCTGAAAAACAAAGAAAGGAAAACACTAGGAAATAGATCATAATGCTGTTCATAAAAGTGAAAAACAATAATTTGTTGAGTGCTTGCAAACGATAAGCGACGGATGGAGACGATCCCGTTTTCCCCTTTGTAAGTGGTCGTGGCATCCTAAAAAGACAAATGAAAGCAAAATTAAGTTGTTGATATTCACACGCTGGGATTGAAACTGTTATTTGTATGTGGCCATGAAAACCAAAACTCAATTTGTCAGACTGACTTTGTTTGCGTGCGCTGAGCTTGATTGTGTGCGAGTGCTTACACGCATATTTGGTCACTTTTTGGTCAGACAGTTTGGTCACGGAATGCATGTTTGGGTGTACTGTAGTTGGCTGGAGCAAGGGGGGGGGGGGGTAATGTGTATTCATGTGTGTGTCTGGTGTCTGAGCATATATGTGCTCATGACAGTGACCCACTTCTGGTGTTTTGATGAACCAGATGGATCACGGCATCTGTAGGCGAGGAGGCGGAGGTGGACAACAACAGGGAAGCAGGAAGAAGAGGAGATAAGGGAATAGACAAAAGGAAGTGAAGAAGAGGACAAAGAGGGATGCAATGGGGAGATGAATGATTACGTGTGGAGAGTGCTGTTCGGTTTTCTGTCGCGTGTTCTTTAAATTCGCTACACGAGACAATAAACGCAGACTTTCCAGACAGGCGCGCACAGACAGTCAGGGAGTTAAAAAGGCATCATGTAAATTAATGATGTGTTTCATCCTGGCAATATAGCAACCGGCGACAGAAAGCACCCATTCCGTGTCCCACGCCCACCTGCACCCCATGTGCGCCCCCTCCTCCCCACACACCCCGCCTAAATGTCTCACATCAGGCGAGAGGTAATATCAACATGTTTAATTGATGGAGCATGGAGGCATTGTGGCGATAACATGGATTCAGGAGTGGGTGCCAGCACCTAAGCACGCACATGTACAGTGCACACACGCATGCACAAATATACACACACATACAGCATGTACATACATGTCATAGATACTATCTCACAATTACAATATACCTTAAGGCTGTTATAAGCTTTGACTTGTAAAATGTTTACTCAATGATGAGCCACTTTGTCAAAATTTAAAATTGTATTAGCAAGCATGTTGAACAAGAACAAAAGTGCCTTTCAAGGTGTGCTTAAGGAAATGTTAGAAGCTTTCTTTGGTGTTATATACATTTTTGCAAAACTGTGAATGCAGATCAAAGTTAAACTATTTTAGAATATGGTAACTGAAGTAATTTGTAAAAACTTTCAACATGTGTGACAGTGTGAGACCTCCATCAATCATTTCATTAATATCTGGATCTTTGGTTACATATTTGCCACTTATAGTAAAACTTGGGATTCTTGAGTGTAAGTTAACCAAGTTCATTTCGGCTCGGACGCTTGAACAATGTGTTCCAATCCCACAGGGATGGACGTACCAGTAAAACTTAAAATAGACTTATTGTAAAATTAGGGGCAAGACATTTTTGTGTAGATCTAATTATTTTTGTGCGCTAAACTTACTTAGTCTACTTTTAAATCAGTAGTCCACAGGTATGCTCCCTGTTTTGTTTGTTTGTCTGTTGCCCAGTTACCTGGACCTTTAGCATGTACTTTAGACTGCTTTTTTTTCTTTCATCTTTAAAATTAAGGTATGTATGGACTACATTCAGAAATATCGATTGTAAAAATACAATTTCAGCCATCTGTCAACAGGCAGTGAACCAGATTGTTAACCACAGTCAACTAATATGAAAGGCTGGCCATCAATATAGGTGACATGGGGTGTGATGCAGATTTCAATACTGTATGTGTTTTGACCTTCAGTTTTTGAGTGCTTTATGGCAACTCTCCAGCGGTTTAATGGAGTCTGTAAAAAGAGAGAATGATAGAGATAAGAGGAGAGCACAAGGGGGGCCATTGATGTGACGTGCAGCAGAGGACAAAGAAAAATAGTGTGCAGGTGTCATGCATCAATTGGCTGCTGCATGTGTCACTGAACAAAACCTTTTTCCTGATTCCTCCTGAGTACTAATTTTGTCTTCTTTCACATCCTTGATTACCTCATTGATGTCTCTTGCAGGTGTTTATGGAAGTGTGTGAGCATACGCTCGCTATCGTGTGGAATGGTTAGATTAGTGGTTTGAGTGCTAAGTGACTGTGTCAGTGCACAGGGCAGGGGGTCTCCTTGTGGGGCCAAATTCAGTCACGGGAGCACACAACCTCCTGGTGGCACAGACATTTTGTCCTCAGGGTTGGTGCACGAGTGCCTTTGTGTCGCATGCGAGTGACTGTGCAGCTCTCCTCATTCAGCCGCAGATGTTTATGTGATGAAAAGTTGTCTTTAGCTTGCATGTGTCTCTTGTTTGTGTCCTTCTGGTACACTGCCAGTATATGAGTGTGTTTGTGTCTGCGGCATATCTTGGGCATGATTAAGCCCTCAGGTCACTTGAATGGTGTCCCCTTCATAACGACATCACTCGCATGAAGCATCATCCCACCACACGGATTTACGTGCATAAGCATTTTTGGAGGGCTTCATTCACCACTTATAAACACTGTTTAAACATTAACACAAATAGACGCACATTTTTTGCTGTATCTATGCCTGCAGGAACTGTGAGGACATCTGCACAATAAACACTAACCCCCCCGACGACTCTTAAATTTTGCTCGCATTCGCACGCACTCACTCTCTTTTGCTGTTGCTCATTCTCTCGACCCATTACACACTTTCACACAACCCATACAAATACTTTCTATTCTACAGCGTTTACTGGCAACAAATTGTTATACCTAGTGGCAAATTGGATTACCACAAACACTCTTTCTTCAAATGCTTGCTCTTCGTGGGACTAGCAGTCCATAATAAAAGCCATCCGTTCATCCATCCATCAATTTTCTATTGCTTGTCCTTCATAGCGTCACTGGTGATCTGGAGCCTATCCCAGCTGAATCAAGAGGCAGGGTCCACCCTTTACTGTTCACAGGGTACATCTATACAAACCACCATTCAAACGAAAGTTCAGCCAATAATCTTTGACTGTCCATAATACTTGTAAAGAAACCCCACCTCCATAGTGCTTCTTTAACATTCTGAACAGCCATACAAAAAGAAATGAATTATTGTTAAATTTATTTTGTTATTAATTAACCAAGAATGCCTCTAAATAATTATTTTAGATTGAGTCTTTGAATGAGTTTTTTTAACTTAACTTCTGGTTTATAGTTCTGTGTTTTTCTCAATCCCTTTTGTTGAGGTGAAGCGATGCAAAAAAGACAAAGTCAAATGAAAACATATGATATTTATTATTTGATACTCATTTAAAGCTTTATGAGTTATATTGAAATTTTGTGTGCTGTCTTGCATATTTTACTCTCCAGCAATTGGTTAAGATCTGAATTTTCAATCCATTGTCTGTTTGTCATTAGAGATTCCACTGTATCAGCGGGGCAGTTAATCTTTCAAGCAAACAAAACCAACCAGTGTTTTTATGTCTAAAAATCATAATGCAAAAAGATAGCAAGAGTAAGCAAAAATCTCTGTAGATAGTCTATTTTCAGTCAAATAGATTTGCTGCATCAAGTGTTCAGAACTGTCTTCTACTATCTATTGATCCGTCATTGTCACACAAGGCAGTCCGCTACTGTCTCAAATATGCGAGGCAGATGCGCTTTGCCACTTGACCTGATATGAAGAGACAAGATGCTAACACAAACTGGGCGACATGAATGCATCTCCTGTCAATCATTTGTCAGGTTAATAGGACTTTCGAAAGATGCTTGTGTGTTTCTCCTGTCCGTACACTTCATTGTCCTGTCATTCATTTCTGTCTTGTTTTTTTAACAATGAATTTTTAGAGCGAAGCAAGAAGAGGGGATGAAGAGAGGAATATTTGAAATGATGGCTTGCTTTCTTTGCAAAAAAAAAAAAACGGGTCTACGCTTTCAAATTTAATAAAAGGCCGTGTTCATCGAGTGTAAAATTAGAGAAGCGCATATTCAAAGAGAAGTCAAGAACATTCAGAAAATGACTCTCCCCATCTTTTTAAAAATTCACATAAATTGTTAAAGAAAAATATTGACTCAATGTTAAATTCTCCAATATCCAGTATTAAATATGCTATGATTGGGACTTGTACTTTCTGTTTTCTATTTCCAAACAACAGTTTATTTTTTTCCTCAGATGGCACACAGTGAGACAGTGTGCAGTTAACGTAAGTTACCTCATTTTCCACGAGTTCCATTAGCTCAAAACACAATTTTCAAAACTAGAGGATGAGTTCAAAGAAATGGAAGAAATGGCCAGGAAAGAAAAGGCAATGGAAGTGGGCAGACTGGAGTGGGAGCGAGGCCCAGAAACAGACTAAAGCAGAGGAGAAAAGTCTTGTAGAGGAGTATTAACAGATAATAATAGGATGAAGAGGGAACTAGAAGTGGCATATCAGAAAATGTGTGAAGTGCAAGAGCGACAACTTAGAAATGAGCTTACTTGCAGATGGAGCATGTGAGGAAGCAACACAAAGA
The DNA here is from genome assembly GCF_024217435.2 of Syngnathus scovelli. Classification (NCBI taxonomy): domain Eukaryota; kingdom Metazoa; phylum Chordata; class Actinopteri; order Syngnathiformes; family Syngnathidae; genus Syngnathus; species Syngnathus scovelli. The sequence goes on from NC_090853.1 coordinate 10,563,830, forward strand.
GCTGCACAGGGAAAGCAAAAAAAAATGGCAAACTTTTATATGATAAGCTGAGAAATGCCTCAGACAGCAGGAGGACAGCTGAGGTTTATGTGTTTGTCTTTATTTTCCATTCCTGGTATGAAATAATCTCCAGTACCAGGCTTTTTTGTGGCCAATTATGTAAGTCATGCTGTTATCAGGAAAACATGCAAACACCACCTCAAACTTATCAGATGCATGTGATGACAGACAATTAAACATCTTCAGGATAAAAACGTTTGCTTTTTTCTCCATGCAGGCAGCATAGTATGTATGTATTTCTATGCAGTATGATTCCAATGTTTTTTTTCTGTTTTCAAAACTTTATTCCTGTAACCTTGAATTAGAAAGAAATCACTTGCCATTGAGCTTTCTCTGCTTTGCGTTTATTGATCTTTAAATTATCACATAATCTGATGGAATACTTGATTAATGTCTTTTGTGATATTGAATATCAAGAAATTTAGAACTATGAAAAAATCATAGGATCACTTTGATTGTAAATCTTGTTAGTTTTTACCCATGTACAGAAAGAAAGAAAGAAAGAAAGAAAGAAAGAAAGAAAGAAAGAAAGAAAGAAAGAAAGAAAGAAAGAAAGCCCACAGTGTCAATGAAAGAACCTGAAACTGCAGAGAATGGAAATTGCAAGAAATGTTAATTTGTGTTACAGAACAAATATGAAGGAGGAGGCTAAAATCTTTTTGGAGACTGCTTTGATGACTTTGACACTGCGTATTTTGAATTTGTACAATGAAATGTCAAAACTATCAAGGCATTTTGGGGCAAAATGTGCTGTACTCTGTTAGAAAGTTTTGTCTCACCCGCAGGTCATGTCTCCATCAAGATAATGACCCAAAATGCACCACTAAAGACACAGCAGAATGGCTTTGAATGCAATATTGGACTATTGTACCGTGGCCTTCTGTTGAGCATCTGGAGAAGGCATATTTTTTTTTCCCCCCACAAATTGTTTTGCCATCATTATAATTATGCAAGGGAAATTCACCTCACACTTTGTTAGAAGGATTTTGAAATGTACGTATTCATGTTGGATTCCCTTGCCTTCATTGTTCATATGGTCTGTAGTTGGAAAGCTTACAGTATGTGACTGTCTATTGTATATGTTTAGGCTGCTGTCGTGTGTATGGTAGTCTGGCTGAGCCAATCCACAATGTGCTGTAATGTAAGCTGATTACTTCTCTTGTACACTCGCTGACTCTTCATTGAGCCCAGAGCACATGCAAACACACAAACAAACACATGGTGTGTGCACTTGTGCTTTGGGGCCATGGGGCCAAGCACAGGTCAACATGTTAAAGTTCATGCAGAGATAATGATGCATGCCACAGTGATGTGTAGAAGAGCAGCATGGGCTGACACTAGTAGTTGTTCTCTAAATGTTTTGTTAAAAGCCGCTAATATAAAACATTGGAGCACTCACAGTCCTGGGATACAGGCGCTCCCTTAGAGATAGGGTGAGATGTTACAGTTGTTAAAATATCATCATATCATATTGTGAGTTACTCTGCAATGCCCATGCCAAGTGAAATCATGCTGTCCCTATAAGTGTTGGGTGACAACGATTAATAGTAGCTCTGAAGGCTAACAGCAGGAACAGAGGGTGACGACTTGCTCTATGCTGGGCACACGTGAGAGCCAATTTATTGGTGTGGTGGATACGGCATATGAAAATGCCATGAATTGATGTTCCCTCTGACACCCACACCTCCACCTGTTTGCTGCTGAGCGCCGTCAGTCATGTTGGTAGAAATAGACAATAAACAAAGTGACTAGCAAGCAAGGGAAGGGAAGGTGTCAGCGTGCATTTAGGTGATAATGAGGATGCTCCAAATAGCTGCTTGCACAGCAGAAGCATGACTCTTGTTATGGGAGATGGGAGATTATTTCCCCTTTTGAGATTACATTTTGAGAAGTGATGTCACTGCACGCCACCAAGGAAACCCGTTGACTATAGCCGTGCACCTCCATGGCAGTTTTATTTGGAGCATGTTTAATTTGATGTCTTTTGTAACAATACTTGAGCTGTCAACATGAGCTAAAAATGGCATCTCTTTATCTTTATATTACTAAATGAATACCTCTCTGACAGTCAATTAAATCAAGACTGAGTATTATCATTGCCATTATCGTTCTAGTCTGCATTTAGTTCTTGGTTTATTATTATTGTAAACAAAAGCATGTTGTCCTTAGCAGCTAGGACATGGGCCGCTGTATCTGATTTCTTCGTTCTAAGTCCTTTCACGGTTGTAGGTGTCACATGACAGGATGCAAGAAGGCACGTTGGACAGGAGTTTTTTTTTTTTTTTTTTTTTTTTTTACTTTCGGATCGTTTTTTTTTATCCCTTTATATAGGTGTATCACGTAAGTCTGCAATAAAACTGCAGGGTCAGTGTTATTGCCACTTTGCTGTGTTCCCTCTGCCCTGCATGTCAATCAATATATGGGACAAAATATCGTGTGTTTTTTTTTTTAATGTCGTTTTTAGTTCTGAATGAGAGGTTCGACTTGTACATTAAAAAAAAAAAAGTAATAAGTGGGTTTTTTGACCATTTCTACATTAACTCATCAATAGGAAACGGACAGATAGACAGAACGTATCTAACAGGAGACAGACATGTTGAAACATACTTAGTTTATGTGCATAGTTTTTATGCTGAGGCAGTAATTCACCCTTCCAGTTTCCCTTTTGACGGTTGGTTTTCGTCTTTATCCAAACTGTTTGTCAGAGTGTGTTTCGGTTTGCATTATTTGACTGCGATTGTCTGCGTGTGTTTGGGAAGGGTGTGTGTACTCCTCATGCTCTGCACACACGCACACCTGCCTCAGATAGATTATTCACTATCACACACAACAAACATCGAACTTGGCAGTTATGAAGGATGAATCATAGAAATGTGTGAGAGCATGTACAAACACACATGCGCACACACACATATGCATGAGCAAACACAAGCACACACCTTGGGGTGGATTGATGAGATGCTTGCAGGTGTGAGAGGCAGACAATGACAAGTGATGGATGACAAATAGAAAAGTATTTGTATGTAACCGCTAAGGACAGCAAATTACGAACACACTCACAGTTTGATTTCATTTTCTGGTTTCCACGAGCAACTGCAGAAACACCGCACAACTGTCAGTGCAGTCTCCGCCTTTGTTTGAGAGCATGTTAGGTATTAGGTATCAAATACACATGCCGGGAGTGTGTGTCTTGGATATTGGGCTTTAAACCAACATTGACACAGGGAAACCAAGTGAATCAATATGGTTGGATGGCCTTTATTTTCCATGCAGGCCGTCAACGTCCCTCAATAGCAAGCATAACAGCGGCCTGAGCACCCGCTTTTTTATTGGACGGTGTCATTTGTGGGGCTCTTGCTGCCTCCTCGGTAATGGTTGCTCAACGTTGCCGTGGGGAGCATGACAACAAGATAAACACAACAGTGTAATCTGTGTGTACTGTTGACATACAGGCAATTGACAATATCACGTTGGAACATAGCAACGGATCCATACAAATGAAACACAGACTGGTCATGTTTTTGGATTTTAATCCAAGTTGACCTTCTGTAGGACAACCAGGTTATAAAATAACTGGCAATCAAAACATACGACCTACATTTCAGCTCTCGTGAAAATATTTGACCTGTTTGAACTTTTTACAGGAGATATACTGTAACGTGTGTGCTCGGTGGCGCACTGGGTAGCGCGTCCACCTCACAGTTAGGAGGGTGCGGGTTCGATTCCACCTCCGGCCCTCCCTGTGCGGAGTTTGCATGTTCTCCCCGAGCCCGCGTGGGTTTTCTCCGGGCACTCCGGTTTCCTCCCACATCCCAAAAACATGCTTGGTAGGCCGATTGATCACTCCAAATTGTCCCTAGGTGTGAGTGCGAGTGCGAATGGTTGTTTGTCTCTGTGTGCCCTGCGATTGGCTGGCAACCGGTTCAGGGTGTCCCCCGCCTACTGCCCGATGACGGCTGGGATAGGCTCCAGCACGCCCGCGACCCCCGTGGGGACTAAGCGGTTCAGAAAATGGATGGATGGATATACTGTAACGTGGGTAAGCTTGGGTGTTAATTTGCCTGTGTGTGGGTGAGGTGTGGCAAGTAGTTGATATGCTGCTGATCAAAACAGTCTTAAATCTCACGCACATGCACATCTGCACTGGTGTAGAAGGGGACACTTGATATGTGGAAGTGGGGACGTTTTTATCTCTCTTTTTAATGGCGCTAGAAAATGCTAACAGACACACACAAACACACTTTATCATCACTAAAGCAATACCCGAGAGATTTATTGGAAACATTCTCACCGTTTGGCCAATCCTCAACCATGCGCTATACCTGGCCCTCAATTTAGTCTGACCTAAAAACAAACAAAAGCTGAGTGCTCAAGATTTGTTATTCCATAATGTGGCTCCGTTTTCATTTTGTTGAGTATCGCTGTTTTGCATTGCAGCGGTTTGAACAGTTTTTTTCTAATTCACAATTGTATGGCCTTTCGAGTGTTTTGATTTATAGCTTCCATTATTGTAAAACAATAAATTCATATAAAATACTTCCCTAAACAAAGGTACTTTCAGAAACTGACACAAATGATGAGGAAATGATTTTCTGCTCAACAATGGCTTGTAGCAAATTGATTTTTTTATGATAAATTACACTCGAAGAAAATTCTTAGTCAAATGCAATTAATGTTAATGGCTTTAAACTTTTCATTTAGCTGTTGATGTATTTGCCTAATCGGAAAAGGAGCAGATGGGTGCGCCAAAATTTCAGGGTTGACCAAATTACAATGACGTTTAGGGTTAGTGTAATTTAGCGCAGATGTAAAATTATAATAACCAGATGTCATGACACACATTTCGGCTTTGTGCTGAAGATAAGCCTTCCAAAGGATTTATTCTTTGTAGATTTTTACATTCAGCGCAAAACTTAAAACTTACACACACGCAAATCTTCCTGCACTCTCTCAAGAAAAACAAAAATTTCACTCGGCTGGCGGCATTAATTGTAAGACTTGTCATGCTGGCGTTGTTGTGTAAGCATGACTTTGTGCGTGCACATGACATTTCTTGTCTAAGTGTGTGTGAGTGTGTTTGCGCTTGACATGTCCCGATGAGGCAGTTGATTTGGGCTGCTGGTAGGGGGTACTCTAATCCGGCACGCACTCACTGGCACTGTGCTACCTAGTTATTCCACAGACTGCCACTGCCCTGGGAACAGGAGTTCAAACTCACAAAGCACACACAGATTTTCAGACAAATACACGCACATGCATTCATGCAAATAGACACCCGCACACACACACACACACACACACGCACGCACGCACGCACGCACACACGCACGCACGCACGCACGCACGCACGCACGCACACACACACACACACACACACACACACACACACACACACACTCTTCTCGAGGCAGTGTTCTTTCTGATCTTGCGTTTGGACTGGTGGGGACAGATGGGTGAACAGTGGGAGTCTAGGCTGCCATCACTTGAAAAGCAAAGGCATGCATGCACAAATACACACGTTTTAAACTCACTGCCACATACACACGCACAATCACAGGGCAGACTTGGTCAGAAAGTGGCAACCATACAAACAGACAGACTGCGATGCTCACGCAGAGTATAACTTGCTCAGCCTCGATCTTTTTTCCACATATTCACTCACATAGGGACACGGCATCAGTTAAGCCTTTGTTGCACGCATACTTATTTTGTTGTAAACACGCGCACAGACTCCAACATAGCCTCTAATTCACACGGCTTCACACACGCACACAAACACGGGATTACTAGAAACACGCACAAGTGCTCAAGCCATTCTCACCCCTTACTGCACCCTCGCGTGATGCACTCGCCTCTCCAACGTGTGGAGCTGGAACATTTGGTGACAGAATATACCTTCATGATAATCTTCTCCAAATTAAAGGGGAGAATATTTAAAAGATGACTTCACATTGATATCCAGATACCGACCAATGATAAAGACAGGAAAGAAAACGTCGACAAAGGTGGAGGTAATTTGCGAGATGGGGATCAAGTTGTTGGCACTCAAAGCTGCTAAATAGTTATAAACCATCAATTTTGCAAGCACGTCAATTTTTTTCCTCTGTCTGGGTTCTGGCCCATATTTGCTCCTCCATTTGGTGCTGTCAAGCCTCATGATTTATGTCGTCTGACATCATAGAACTGGCTCTCGTGATGAGATGTGCCCGTGTTCTCCTTCACTCCACACGCACTCACACAAACTCATGCCCACTTTGGTCTGATCTGAAGCGGCCTTCATTTTTCATCACCTCAAACCACAAGCCCTGAATAAGAAAGAACCACTCAACCTTGCTGAGGTCTCCAAAACGGTTGCCTCACCTGGCACGTGAGACTCTGCCATATTCCGAATATTCACCACTATAGAGCCCTCTGGGTATTTGAGCAAATGTGTACACTTATGTGACTTGTGTGGGCGCTTCAACACATTAATGCCTGCATGTGCGCGTGGGAGTGCATGTGAATGATCGAAACTGTGCAGTATGCTCTTAGCTGTGTGTTCCTTCAAATGGGACCTCGAAATAACTGAATGTTCTCTTCCAGTACAAGCTTTCGCAACCTTGACTTATGAATGTGAATGCATGCGTGCACATGTGTGTGCATCGGTGTGTCTGTGTGTCTAAAGTATGTGCGATTTTTCCTGTTTCACAGGCAGTATTTTGTCAGTCTAGTCATGAATATTAATAATGTGAGAAAGTTTAATTTATTTGAAGAATATGCTTAATATTACATTACATTGCTGGCTTCAGTTCACATGCAACCAGGAGACATTTTTGAGACATTCAATGTCTAAATTGTTTTATTTGCTAGTGTCGGGCTGAAACCTCCTATGTCGCAGTTTGGTATTTATTTTATATTTTTTCACAGATCTGTACTAATGGTCAATTTTAAGTGTCGGAAATGGCTTTTTCTCTTGGTGTAATGTTATGTTAGTGGTTGAAGAAACATGCCAGTTTTTCTTCTGTGTGAGATCCTGCCATCTTCATCAGTGATGGATGACGGAGGTTCAATTAAAATATTTTTAAGATGGTAATGATTATAATTTGTCAAATGAAATGATTTCTACAATAATCCAGGGGAATTGTCCCCCGTTGGTGTCGTAATTGATTGATTGACAGCCGTGGACTCGGGGGATGTTGTTATAATAATAATAATAATAATAATAATAATAATAATAATAATGATAAGTTGCTACAACCTCTCCAGCTCTGTTTATTTATTTATTTATTTATTTATTTATTTATTTATTTATTTATTTATTGTTATGCCCACATTCTTCTTCCAGTCGGCAACTTGAACTGGGGAATCCACAGTGGCAGGCAATGAATGATCTTAACCACTTGGCCAGAGATACTAACTAAATTACTTTAAATTAAAAATGTCGTTAACATATTAAGATAAAATATAAAAAAATAATGACTAACAGCAGGTGAGTCAGGAATTGTAATCTACCATGTATAATACATAACAAATGTGTCTTTGAACTTTTTACTTAATTAAAAAAAAAAACCTTGGCATGAACAACATAAATGCACACTGTCTTTTTGTTGCTGACAGCTCAAAGTGGAGCTATCCTCTAGCTGACCTCATGGGTGTGTTTTTTCTCTGCTGCATGTTCTAAACAGCTGCCAAGTGTGTGTGTTTGCATGTGTGAGTGGGTTTGGCAGACAGAAAGAAAAGTTTGCTAGGGTAAGATTATGTTTTCTGTGGCATATCCTATTATGTAATTAAACATTCCTGCTGCAGCTTCCCACACAGTCAGCATAATTATGGTCCGTAAAGGCATTGTTGGGTGAGTTTGGTGTGGAAGAACTTGACTAGAACACACACAGACTTGACCTCATACCCATCAAACACATTTGGGATCAACTAGAACAGAGTCTGTGGGCCAAGCCCTGTCATCCAACATCTAGAGTCTCATAAATGTTCTTTCTGAGAACGGATAAGAATTTCCAAAGACTCTTTTGCTGTAGTAAGTTCATTGTGAAGAATGGAAGCTCTTAAAACTGCATAATTGCCACCTACTTCATGTTTCTCTCATTTTGGTTTCATTTATATGTGTTATGGCTGGGTTTCCTTTTGTTTATGTTGAATTTGTGCTAATTTTAAGCAGTAATTTATAGCAGTGTGGAGATTTTTCCCCCACGATCAATTCATGTTGCTATGTATTTGTTTTTATAATCGAAAAAAATAATTATGCAGTAGCTGTTTTTCACGAGTGTTAACCATTGGCTTGAATGACCTGATGATAATCCACACTCTTGTCAGTTACACGTATGGGTCCAATATGGGTGTTTATTACAACCATCAGCTTTGTGATGTGACATCAGACGAAAATGGGCTGAGACACCTCATAGGGTGCGGAATTTACTACAAAAGTAATGCAAACATACCATAATTTTCAGACTAAAAGTCGCTCAGGAATATAGGTCGCATTAGCCATAAAATGCACAATAACGTGAAAAAAACATATATAAGTCGCTCCGGAGTATAAGTCGCATTTTGGGGGGAAATTTATTCGACAAAATCCAACACCAAGAACAGACATGAACAAGCAACAACAGGCTAAACGATAGGTATGCTAACGTGACATAAACACAAACGAAGAGCTGAGAACAGGCCTGACGTAACATTCAAAAAAAGTTACATAAATAACACGTTTATAAAACCATTTGTGTCACTCCAATTAATTAAATCCATCGATCGTCCATTGTCAACAATGGGTGCGCGCCGCTGACGGCGCTTGCACTTCAAAATATTCCACAGGCCCATATAACGATATATAAATTATATATCAAAGAACTATTATATAAGCAATAATATTATCAAACCATCTGTGCACTCTAAATCATTAAATCCATCGATCAAATTCCTCGTCCTTTGTCAACAACGCCGCGCGTGCGGCCTGACGTCAGCCTCGTCGTTATTCCACAGATCTAGTATATAACTATATTGTAGCGTTAACAAAGTACAAGGAAAGACGTGGGTTTGGTAAACGGCTCTTTATTTAACAAAACAAACTTCCAGGCGTGTGGCGGCGTGGACTTCCAGCCACGGAGGTGGAAGAGAGATCCATAGAATAAAATAGATCCAAGCCATGTCCGAGCCCCATCCACCATCCCCGGGCAGCCACCCGGCCGAGCGTCGGCCCCCGACTTCTATCCACGGAGGTGAAAGACAGCTCCGTAGAGAAGGACCGGACGTGCGTAAAAGCCATAATAGTTTCTCAAACCTTCTGTGTCACTCCAAATCCTTAAATCCTTCAAACTCTTCGTCCTCCGTGTCACTTAGAAACAAAGCCGCTAATGATGCCGGTAGTACGTGGGGCCCTTCGTCATCTTGGTCATCCCGTGATCCTTTTTGTAAACAACCGCCGCGCCACGTCGCGCTGCTGACGTCACTTGAAATTCAAATTACAGTAATCCCTTGCTACATCGCAGTTCATTTATCGCGGTTTCACTTTTTTTGGGGGGGGGGGAAATTTTTGAAGAAATTCACATATGAATCGACCCCCACCCACCCAAACTATGAAAAAAAAACGCGACTTATAGTCCAAGAATTACGGTAATTTATCCATCCATCCATTTTCTGAACCGCTTAGTCCCCACGGGGGTCGCGGGCGTGCTGGAGCCTATCCCAGCCGTCATCGGGCAGTAGGCGGGGGACACCCTGAACCGGTTGCCAGCCAATCGCAGGGCACACAGAGACAAACAACCATTCGCACTCGCACTCACACCTAGGGACAATTTGGAGTGATCAATCGGCCTACCAAGCATGTTTTTGGGATGTGGGAGGAAACCGGAGTGCCCGGAGAAAACCCACGCGGGCTCGGGGAGAACATGCAAACTCCGCACAGGGAGGGCCGGAGGTGGAATCGAACCCGCACCCTCCTAACTGTGAGGCGGACGTGCTACCCAGTGCACCACCGAGCCGCTACGGTTATTTAATTTTGTAAAATAATCACAAGACAACTAGCACATCTCAAATTAAAAGTGATGAATGGAGTGTTAATACTGTCATTTTTTTGGTGTATTTTTGGAGCGAGGACAGATGGATGATGTTGAAAGCCCATGGCTGTAGCGTGACTAAGGGTGTATGAATCCATGCTTGTGTCTATCTCTGCGTGACCTATCCTTGAACTATAGCCATCTGCCAACACTTTGGCATAACCTTAAACGACTGTGGTGTCTATGTTTGTGTGGTAATAGCGCCAACAGCATCTCAAAACATGTTGCCAGAAAACTTAAGGGAGCATATCACATACTTTGACTTCCACCCTAACTCTCTGTCGGTTTCTGCTCATATTTTGTTGTCCATCTGGGTGGCTTGATAACTTGCAATAAAAACTTATGAAAGGAGCAAGCAATATTATTTCTGACCATCAGTGGTCCCTCTCCAGGTGTCTGAAATTTGTTTCTGCTGGGACTTCCCTGATGGGTCTGCAGTTCAGGCGCTAACTGATGCCCAAATGCTATTTGTGATGACAATATGCTGGGTAATGGAAAATAACTGTAAAGATAAAAGTAGTGCAATCAAATTATAAAGACTGATTTGTACAACGTTGGGCCAAGAGAAGCTGGTGGTGTTTCTGAGTCATATTTATATCATATACTATAATATCACGTATATGTGAACATTGTTGTTGTTTTTTTAGACTTTTTAAATTCACTGTTCTTGTACATGGTTTGACACATCATCGACGTATTAAGGAGTAAACCAGACTGGCTGGTTTGCTGTTAATGCAGCGCCTTAAAGCATTACACGCTGAATTATGTTAGGAGTTGTCTGTTTCTGTGGGGATTAATGAGTATTTCTAAGGATGTTTTGTCCTGCTAGTATGAGTGTGTATGTGTGTGTCACTCAGCGTGTGTTTGAGTGTGTGTGTTGCTTTACCCTCGAGAACCCTGTCATGTCACAGTGACCAGAAAGCAATTATCATTGCTGCTGTGAGGAGGGCCTTGTTTGTTCTCTATCCCTGGAGGGAAGGTGAACAAGCCACAATGAAAGAAACAATAGAGTTAAAAAAAAAAAAAAAAACTATGTTATGGTGATGTTTGAAAGGGAAGAGGGAAATAATTGCAGAGACATGGTGAGATTAGGAACCATAGGGAGCAAAATAGTATAAGGGATGGCGGGGGGAAACGCAGTAGAAGAGAGAATGTCAGTCTGACATGATGGGCTCTAAAAAGCCAATGAGACCTTACCTCGTTGAAGGACCCTCACACACAATGCCCAGAGTAGACACACACACTCACACTGGCTTGGGAAACAAATACACAGGGTAGCCAGAAAAAGACTTGTTTGGATATATTTGTCTAAATGCAAAGTGGGCCAAGCCTTGAACCAAATTAATTGTTAGTATGACAAAGAATAAAAAACATAACTATAATTCACTGGCACAGTCACTTTCTAAGCTGGTTCTAAAATCAAAACGATTGAAAGCCAACTGTGATGCTGTGTTTGCAGCTCTATTGACATGCAACAAGATCTGAGTGAGAAGCAACAGGATGTCTTTGCAATGTGACAGGACTCGGGACTGAATGTTCTGGTCTGGCTGGCTGAACACACAGTATATGCAAGGAAGAGGTTTTCCGGCATGTTGGCAGCGTTGAAGTTTCTCCCAAAAGTGCTGTTTTGAATGACACGAGAGTTTTTTGTGGTAGCCTCCAAAGGAGTTCCACTTAATCCTCCTAAGGGAGGAAGGATCTTGATTTTGTCCACATTCAATTTTGCGGAATGTCAAAATGTTCCTGAGGCAATGTTTATGTTTTTCATGCTGCTGCTTACATAACAACTGAAAAAACATCTTTTGCTGTGGAAATTATGATATAATCCCAGTGCCATTTGTTTAATAATGACAACTATTGCTTCTGTATAAAATGCACCCGCCAACACACACTTATGTGTTGAATTCCAATTCAAACTAAAGTTGCAGTTTCACACCTCTGCAATCGCAATCAATCACTTGGACACTGCCAGTCAAACCTTTGTTTTAGTATTAGCAAAATGTTACAGAATGTTAGCCACAACTCATGAGTGATATCAGTAGATTTGGCAGTGAAAGTACAGACAGAGAGAGAGCGAGAGAAGTGTGCTTGGCTTCAAGCTGTTCATTTATTCTCCCAGTTTGTTTAGTTCATCTTTATTTAATACCCAGAGGTATGTATTTTTTCGACTATGCCAAAAACAGGATTAATATTGCGTTTAAATTGCAATGGTCTTTTGTTTCATGATGAAATATACTCTATTTATAAAATGGCCGGATGTACGTATTATACTGCCTCCTAACGGCCAAGGTGCACACACCAGAATGAGCAACACATGCCCGTTGAATTCAAGCAAAAACTCTTATAAATTCTTTACAGTCTCTGTAAATCATTTCTGTATGATTTTTATACAGTACAAAATGAGAAATGATCTATCAAGGCAAATGACTGAAAAGAAGAAAGCAATTCCTAGCAATGCTCTTCATTTGTACTTGAAGACAGAGAGCCCTGCCTATATGCAAATATGTCTGTTTAGTGCAGGAAATATTGGCGTGCCTTGCTCACTCTTCAGACTTGGAATTTGAGTGCTTTCTGCTTATCCACTTCTCCCTGAAGCTGCAGTTAGTCCAGTGTAGGCTGACAAGTAGTTGGCCTCACACAAGGCCCAAATGTTCCCATAAAGCATTTCACTCAGATCTGCTTTTTAATAAATTTATTCAGTGGCCTGGAAACCAGTTACATAAAATGTCGGGGGGTTATATGTGGGGGTGGGGGGGAGTAATTTACACCAGATTACAGAAGATTAGCTTTTTTTAAATATTATAAACGGACCCCGTATAAGCATTACATTAATTCACATTAATTCAATTGTTTCTGTCTGCGGTGACAAATTGGGATGTCAGCAGGAGGAGGAAACAGTAGCAGCACAGCAACTACCAACAAAGCCTGCCAGACTAGAGGTGTTGTTTTTCAGGTATTCCCTCACACTTCCCTGTTCTCTGGATGCTCTCTTACTTTCAGCAAGTTCTCCTCAGCCTCTTCCGCCCTGCTGCTTTCCTATACTCCTCTTTCTCACCTTTTGTTTGCTGCGCTTTCATGTTCCTATCTGAAACCTCAGTCTGTCTATTGTGTGCTGCCTTCCCCCACGCTTCATGTTTGTCTTCGCCTGCCGATCTCGTGCTTCTACTGCAAATGGTTTCTTTTGGTGTCGGCTTTCCCTTTGCGTAAGTGAGAAGTAACAATTCTACTGAAAAGTCTGCTCTCTGTACCTGTCAGTTTCGGGTTTTTTTGTTTTTTTTTGTGGTCCTCTGTCACTCTGTAAATCATGTGGTATAACAGCCTCTGGTGACAAGTTTGGTTTCCAGCCAGTGTAACTTATATGTGTGCGTGTGTTTCAAAACAGTGCTGAGAGATGAGTTGGAGTATTCCAGTTTTGAATTTCAGAAGAGTAGGAGCACCTTACTAAGCAGCTGATGTACAAGAATGTGTTGACGCACACACACACTCTCATGCACATGAAAAAACATGCACACTTACACAGTTGGAAGCACAGGTGGATTGCGGTATGCGGAATGCGCTGGGTGAACAGCAGGTCAGCCCTTTGTATACATGTCCTCAACCAATCAAATGTTTTTGTACTGCCTCTTGACTTGCCCCGCCCAAGCAGGAAATATTCCCAGTACTGCAATGATGCAGCACCTTGGGGCCCTCACACAAAGATCTAACTGAGGTTTTGGTATCAGACATCTTGTGAAAGTGGTCACAGTGTTATGTTCAGTCCATGTAGATCACAAGTGTCAAACTCAAGGCCCGGGGGCCAGATACGGCCCGCCACATAATTTTATGTGGCCTGCGAAGACAAATTGTACATCAAATTCGTGTGTTATTACTAGAATTCCAAATTCGTGTGTCATTACTAGAATTGCAAATTATCTTCACTTTTAATATATATATTTTTTTAATATTTTACCAGTTGTTACTCATCTGACTCAGTTGTCAGTTTGTTTTGTAGCTTTTACTGTATATAATATGAGGTGCTCATACATTTATTTGGGTTGACAGTCATAATGGCCCTCCGAAAGAAGAATACAATACAATGCGGCCCGCGAAACAAAATTGTTTGACACCACTAGTGTAGATCATATCTAGAAATTGATGGAAGCTCTCAAGTTATAAATGTTCTCACTTGGTACAAAAACAAACAACTCATTCTACATGGACAAAAATTTACATGTAAGGCCACAATGCTCTTTGAAGCAAGTTGACACATTATTTTTTGTCTTTTATTATAACATTCAGTAGTTTCATATAAAATATTTGACTGAAATTTGGAAATGCCCTGATACATTAAAAAATGAAATAAATATAAAAAAATTAACTCTGTGTTTATGCCACTTTGTAACCACCACTACTACTTATAGCTAGTTTCAATCTTGTGTTATCATTCATAATGATTGAAATGTCGACCACTTCAAACGTGCACTCACATACACTGGCCAACAGCCGCGATGGGAGATACTCACTCACACAAACATCCTCCTACGTATTGGGGGAGTAAATGTAAAATGTTACCTCTATCTGCTTATCAAAGCATTAAAGGACTACTTGACCTGACTGACTACAGATGAAGCACTCATTTGGTCACTAATGTTTCCTCCCTCTCCCACTTTAAGTTCACCATCACCTCCTTCTTCTCTGTTACGATTTGTGGATTGTGAGAAAGGTTTTCTGAATTTCTTATCCTGTTTATTTTCAGTCATCGACAGGACATCAAACAGGATTTGTGTTCGAGTTTTGGAATACTCGCATAAATGCTATGTTTTATACGTTTTGTATTGACTGTTAAAGTGAGAAATAGCCAATTACATTTATCGTTTAATTCAAAACCAATTTTGGCTTGGATAATACCACGACATTATCCTTGTTTCAGTGTACCATTTACTCTCTAACATCTAATGCAAATGCTATATACATTGGAACTAGATGTGTCTGTGTGTGGAATGTGCACACATGTAGTACATCCAAGAGAGGGATCAGAGTCCCAGACTGAGAGGATGGTGGGGAGGTTTGCAGCCACACGCGACCCACCCAGACATATGCTATAGGGAGAATCAGCCTTAAGGTCTTGTTACATCTTGTGGTCTATGTAGAGGAGGATAAGGACGAGTGGGTGTGCTAAAATCTGAGACTTAATTGCTTGATAAGAAATGCATGTGCATGAGAGTGTGAGGACAAGGCCAGCCGGGTTCGTCTCAGCAGCTCAGCAACTTAATCTCTACATAACAGCTCTGTGTATAATATTGAATTTGTGGATTTGTTGACTCCTATAGGTTCAATGTGGATTACATTAGAACAATAGTACTGTTCTGAGATACTTTAAAGTCATACTTTAAACTATTGATCCAATTGTATGATTATAGGAGTTTTTAATTTTAGAGGTTCTACTTCATTGCAAGCTGGTAATGTTTTACTTCTAAGACTGGCAACACAACATGAACACTATCTCATATCGGGAAGACAGCATCTGGAGCAAAATTATATTGATTGGTTCTTCTTTGGCTGACGCACCACCACAACATGAAACATTGCAGATCCAAGTATGCAATTATTCCTTGATCCAACCCATGTGTGGCAGTCAGTCATGCGAAGCCTGGACTGAAGTCGAGATGGGATGATTGAGTTGATCGGCTCGCTTTGCTTTCACTCTTCAGTTAATAGTGATTGCATGCCTGTTTACCAGCCATCAACGTATGGCTGCGTGTGTGCGTTTATGGTGCCTTACAGCCACTAAAATTCATCATATCAGTCTCACAGACTCCAAAACCTTTGAATCACTGTCAAGATCTCAAAATGAGGGGCCAGATTGTTTGTGTGTAGTGTGTGTTGCCACGACAACTGCCCGCCCTTTGACTGCCATCTCCATCAAACATCGGTTTTCCCCACCTGTTGTGTTTTTGTGGCGGCAGCCCATTGCCTTGGAAACGCATGCATACATATTTGAGGGGCAGTCTAAGGACAGCAAGCAGCAGCTGTGGAATCTCTCTGATCCTGCATGCAATCTGATCAGCGTGCCAGCGAGCCACTCAAGGGCAATTTGTTTTGTCGTGACCACATATACCGTGCTTCCTCTTCCCTCGCGCTCGGTGACTCTATCTCTCAAACTCAAAGACACACGACCATCCTTTTCCTTAATTTTATTTTGGCTTGTATTTGTAGTATGTGTTCAGCTAATGCTAGCTTAAACACAATTTGATGATCATCTTCTAACGCAAGTCATGCTACTCGCCACAAAAGAGCTTTCAAAAGTAATGAATGGCTGCAGATCTTATTGATAAAGAGGATTTTATTGTCAAGCATTAGTCAACAGATGGGTGTGTCATTAGCAACGTTGTTTAAGGCCTGGGTGACATTTTTGTCAGGGAGCATATATATATGATCAGCCGGAGACCATGAGCTCATTGTTTCATCAGAAGATGAAGAAAGATCATTCAACTTAGAAGAAGACCAGATTGAATTGATGGATTAGAGGGGGCAGAGGGATGGATTCTCATGGAGCAAGGCAGGAGATGAAAGAGGAGATGATGAATGAGGGAAGGTCAAGAGAGCAAGAGCAAAGGATTGAAGTGATTGATGTCATACAGCTTGTTTTCATAAGGACAATGCACACTGACTATCTGCTCTATGCTTGGCCATGTGCATACAACACCTTAAGCGTCAGATGCACTACATGATTAAAGCAATATTACCTTCAAAGCTGAGCATTCGTCCATTTTCTCCTGTTTAGCCCATCCAGAGTAACAACTCTCAAGGACAAAGAACCCCGCGACCTACATGGGGACAAGTGGTGTGGAAAATGAATGGATGGATGAAAGGACAAAGAAGCATTTACACACATTCTGGCAATGCTACTGACATACATGTTTTTGTGATGTTGGAGGAAACTGTTAGACCCAGATAATACCCTCGCACACATAGGAGGGAAACTCTTCACTCAAAGGCCAGAGTTGAGATTCTTGACTGAGGCAGATGGGCTAGTCACACACTCCAGCATGCCACCAACACAAAAAAATATTTTTCTTGTGGAAGCTCTGAGGTCAAACAAAATTTGTTCCAAGGTGCTGGTGGTCCAGGAACAGTATCATCTCAAAGAGAATACGGTAATGGAATTACAAATGATCCAATCCAGAAAATCGGCACCTTAACTAGTCGTACAATTTAAGGAAAACTGAGCTACTGATAACATTATGAGCTCAATACACAAGCAATCCAAACCACATGCACTTGTCAACAACAGTCTGCACACCTGTATGTCTCACTTTTATGGGAAATACTTCAACTGGATCTAATTACTACACGGATATTTTCTTCCTCTTCTCTGATTACCGCAAAGACGACAGTGTGAAGATGAATGTTTGATTCCTGCGTGTGTATGTCATCCACAACAGCTGATTAACTGTTTTTACAGACAGCTGACAGTTGCAGGTATGCACCCCTCTGCAGGCTATAATTTGAGTGATATGTGTTGTCGTGCTGCCATCGTGCATGTTAGATTTATTGTGGCCCTCAGTTAATTTTGGCACCACCATCAAATCCATTTACTGAGACTGGTGGTTTCATTTTTTTTGGGACACAATCTATTCCGTGCAAGTCATCATGTGGACTACACAAGATGACTTCCACACTTGTGCGCTAGATAATATGATGTCCTAAGAAAAAGTGGGTAGTAATGAATCCTGAAAGATGCTTGCCTCCTACTCAGGCAAGTCAGAAATGAACACACAGTGTACTTTGTACTTTTTTTTTTTTCACTGAACACCTACTAGGACTACCTTTTACTTTTAGTTTAGGCATATTATTCTAAAGTAACAGTACTCATACTTGAGTGCCATTTTAGGCTACTCTACCAACCTATGGTCCGAAAACTAAGAATTCCGTTTAAAGTAACTCTGATTGTGAACGGGTCTTTTTGTGAAGAACCAGTTTGGCCTCATTGTAATGCAGAGCAGACTTGAAGAATAATAATAACCCTTTTTGTATTCACCTGAAATTTTCCCTTAAATGAATTTTCCTTTTTATTGCTCTCTCAGGACATTTGCGTTTCAAAACTAAAAGAGGTGAGCGTTGGAAAGGGGCCTAGATGTTTTTTGTCATTCATCAAAAGTAAAACACCTTGATTTTGACAGTCAAATAGAATTTGTTGTTGTTGGAACAAATTTGGGTATTGTGTTCCTCAGGTTAAGTCACTGCCAGGACATGTCCTGTTGGCTGAAGATGAGACCTTGGAACAGGAAACTCATGTTTGTTTTCATTTGTTACTGAGGCAACCGAGTATTTCCCCCATTGCCTAATAAAAAAAATAAATGAAAAAAATGAAGGAGCTGTGACATACGGAGAGGTCACATGGGACAAATTAGCACTCTACCCTATGAGATTGTATAGAAGTGAGTCATAAATATGTTGAACATTTGACTAATCTAAATAAACAGTAGCTGGATATGACAAAAGCAAACTTTTTTTTCAAGGGAGATGCAAATAGAATTGAGATGTGACACGAGAACAAAGCAAGGAAGAGGAAGACTGATAGCTGGTGCCAGGCAGCTGTGAGTACCTCTGTGATTGCCAATTGTCATACACGATTACAACTCAAACTATATAAATTATAGAATGAAAAGAAATGACGCAACTTGAGCAGAGTAAAATGTACAAATCACTGCACGTATGAAGAAGATGGACCGTGAAAACGGGCTGTGTGTTTATAACATCAGCTATGCAAGCGCTCTCACTCATTGCATGTGCTTGCAAGGTTATGGGGTAGACATCCAGCGACGCACTAACCTACCCACACAACAAACACATTAAGTGATCATGTCGCCCGAGAGGGGATTAGAGTGGGGAAGCCAACATTGTTAGAGGGTAAGGTTGAAGTCTCTCTACTCCACATATTGTCATGGCATGCAGAGTTTGAGTTAAAACTGATTTCCAATTTACTTTCTCAAGAGCGAGACAGCAGCTGCACATAAAAGAAAAACACAGGCCCGCACATGCGCTCAGCACATTCACTTTGCATTTTCACCACTAAGAGGATCTTAAAATCACTCACGTAAATTGCTTTGCACGGAACTCATCCATCATAGATGTTCATTGTAAAAACAGAAGAACTATTTTCATGTGCAGAATGATTTTTGGAACTTTTTGTTGATCCCTGTAGGGGGATTCAAAGTGGCGTTTGATTTATCCCACACTGAAATGTAGCTGTAGGAGTGGTCACAGAAAGTCTGCCTCAAGTCTTTTTTCAATGACGCAGGCTAAATTCTGAACAATGTTCCCCTGCCAATCAGAGCCTCCTCTTCAGGCAAGTTAGAAATGAACTGACAGTGGAACTTGTCATTGTAAAACAAAATTGAAATGTTAACAAAATAAAATCAAGCTCTCCCTCAACTTTAATGATAATACTCGAGTTTTAGTCCTGTTTGCTGTGTATATTCTGTTTTGAAAGTCTTCTTGTCAGGCGCGGAGCAGGGAGAGGACTCGAATGCAGAGTTTCCAATGTCCAAATATGTGTTTATTTTCTCCAATGGCAGTAGTAACAAAAAGCGCCTCAATATGAGGGAAAAAAGGGGGAAACTAAGGCGCCTCGAACCGAGGGAGAAAAAAAGGGGAAATCAAAGCGCCTCGAACCGAGGGAAATACTATAACGAAGATAACTATGTAACCAGGTTAACATAGGTGATCAAAGTCGTTCAAACAAGCCTTCTACGTGGAACTCGAGGGTTTCGTGATCGCTAGTGTTCTTAGCAAGGCAAGACGCACTGGCACTGGACACGGGGAAAAGCGCGGGTTATATGGACACAGAAGGAGGGGAACACAGGTCATTGACAGTTGGTCATTGGCACAGGTGCACACACTTGGAATCAGGGAGTCACGTGACCGGACGCACAGGGGAAGGACGCACCGACTGGAACGAGAGGAAAATTACACAATAAAGCAGGAAGTGACCAGGACAACACATGACAGCATGACATCTTCTTTTACCATCTCTTATGTTAAGAGGTTTTTGGGTCAAATTCTGAATGATTTGACTTTGAAGGTTATTTATATTGATGCAGACCCTTATTTTGCTTACTGAAATAACAAAAGGCTCAGATGAAAACAGAGAGGCTCAGACTGACCAATATTGTGCACTTTGTTTCCCCAGGGGCAGACATGACAGCGAAAGGAGCAGCTGTACCAGAAAAGTAGTCCAAGAGGGAGTACAAAGAAAAGCTGATCAGGTACATATTTGTCTTCTCCTGTCTTATTTCTCTCTATCTCTTTCACCCCCCCCCCCCCCTAATTTCCTAAAAACTAATTAGATTCCTGTCATTTCCTTACAAATCATCCGCTTCCTCTACTCCACCACTCCTCTTCATCTCCTTCCTCCCAGACTGATGGGGGCGGAAGGATGGTGTGGGGTGCGGAGAAAGGGGAGGGGTCGGTTAAAGTCAGCTGAGATCTGCTCTTAGATCACTGAAGGAGATCATGGTCTCTATGAAGTGCCAGTGAGAAGAGAGTATGCTGTGAGGCGTGCGCAACAGATGGAAGCACTTCTTAGTTGGCGTAGAGTCATGTTTCTCACACTCCACTGTGCACAGATGTGTGCACGTCAATAATCAGAGAGCGCCACACCGGTATGCGAGGAGACACACATCCACCCGCATGTATGCACCCACTCAGAGGCTCTCATCTTTCCCTACAGGCGTTGGAGGGATGTGGGCTGTTGTATTTGTTCACATGATATCTGCTGCTATTCTTTTTCTAAGCCACTGGAAGCCTGGTGTGTTCAATTATACTGATTTATATCTCCACTCAGCGGTCCAGGATCTCCCGCCCTCTCTGGCATCCTATGCCGAGCAAGCACCATGTGATGATACTCTAGAGGGGTGGCACAAAGGAGCAGTACCCTATAGTTGAGCTAATTTAAAGCTGCACGGTACTGTTCACCAAATATAGATTAGAGACTGTTAAATGACTTTGTGACTTTGGGTACAAAACATCAGGATAATCAGTATGCCCTGATAAACCCACTTTTTCAAAGTGGCTAAATTAGATGTGAACATCTTCAAAGCAGTAACCCACAATGTCTATTCATTTACCAAAACCAAACTAGTGTAGTTTCGTGAAGATTCGGTGCTCCCCAACCCAAAAATACAGTCGATTTTAGGAGTTGGCCTATTTGCTAGTTTTCAGCCCTGAACCGGGAGATTCTTTGCTTATGCTTGCTGTAATGATGAAACGTGATCATTTTGTGTAATCCTGTTTTTTGTTTTAGTTGTGTTAAAAAAAATATTTAAAATCTAAACTTGTTGTCTGGATATGTTTGGCAGTAATGTCTCATGTGTGTCTGTCAGGTTAATAGGGCAAGCACAGAGGAATCTCGGGAAGTGGTTGTCATGTCAACAAAGGTGTGACACTCTTCAGGAGCAGCTGTTGGCGTAGCAACACAAAGAGGCACAAATGAACCGGGAGAGAAGCGCTGATAAAGAGAGCGTGACAAGTCTGAGGAAGGCTCTGGAGCATCTGGTCGGTCTGACATGAAGCAGACGAGTTGAAGGTGATTTTTTTTTTTTTCGCTTTCATTCTCCTAAAATGCTTTCAGTATATTAATTTTCCTCCAATTATGTGTCTCACCTGTTTCGTGGCCTCACAGTAAAGAAGGGTCAAGGGTTTGACTATGTTGTCTTGGGCCATTTTGTGTAGAATGCACATGTGCCCCCCCATTCCAGCCCTCAAATTTGCAATTTCAGTTTTCCAACTTCCTCCCCACTACTGGCAAAGTCAATTATTCACTGAAGATGCCATATTGTCTGTAAACAGGAATATTGTCCTATCCAGTTCTGTGATTGACAAGTGATTAAGCCATCATGTACCAAAGTCAACTGGGATCAGATTCAACTTCTCCATGTAGAAATGTCTTATCATTTACTATTTTGAAGAACTGAAAACGTCATCCACACTCAGCTTACTGAAGCACAATTTGATTACTTTCATCATTTTATTTATGAATTATACTGTAAAACCACAACCGCAGATTAGTGGCAGCTGGAAATAGCTTGTTCTGATTTAAAGTATTTCCAATACTTTCATGTCTGAGAAGATATAAAAAGAAAACCATAAGCAGTCACTCTGCAGACATACCATCTGTGTGGATATAGAAGCTCTATAGTGTCCTATAGCCACAAAATTCCACAATTGTTCCAACTCAACCAGATACAGATCTGGAAACTGGAAAGATCAAACGATTTAGTCAGAAAACTTGTTGCGATCAAAATAAATATTTATATAACAAACTGGTGCCATTAAATAAAGTATAAAAAAAAACAGATTATTTGAACGCATAATAAATTACATAACACCTTGGTTAATTAATATAATCATCGTGCTGCATCAAATTACAGTATCAGAGGAGTGGCTCCTAACTGGGTTATTTACACTCAGTTTACACAACTTCTTTGTGCTTACCAGACCTTTAAGTGTGCTGCATCTCATTGTTAAATTGGTCATTTGCAACTGTTACCACTTTATTTTATTCTCAGGAGTGAGGGGAAGAGGCGGACTGCCTGAAGACTCTTTGTGGTTGCTACCTGTGTCACAAGACTGCACACGATCAATACACTTTAATTTGCACACCATTCACTGATACAATGCACATTGCACAAAAGCTGAAAACACACTGCATTGAAATGTGAAAGGACAAGAATAATGAAACATAAACGTTGACGTTTTCAAATGTGGGTAAGGAAAAGGTCAGGAATGTGTGCGCTGATACTTTGCTGCTCTGATGTGTTAAAATCATTGAAGACTCGAAAATGCTCAGAGGTACAGTATGAATGTGTGTGAATGATTTTATGTCAGTCCCTTCATTGACTGCTTGAATAGGCTGCACCTTTCCCTTGACCCTTAACAGTTCAGTGGTGTCGAATAGAAATACAAACACGGTTCTATTTGGAGTGGTTTCAAACAGTGGATGTTTTTCAAAATTATTTTCACACTTATTGTTTGTTTATTCTACTGAAGGTGACTTTGTGTCCTAACTACCAAATCAGTAACTATGACACAACCACAAAGGAATTGCATGCCTAGTTTAAACTCAAATACTTTGCCAGTAATTACTCCGTTTTGAGCAAAGTATACAAACCTTAGCAAGTGGAAATGAACAAGTAAATTGTCTGACACATGGAGTTTTATTTTCACGCTCAGCATAAGTCTAGGGCAAAATGCAGTGTAATTGTAAGTGTGGGTGGAGTGACTCCACCCAAGCTTACAATTAGATTCCACTGGAATCTTTGCTTTTGGTATTTTTGTGGACGCGTGCAGTTAAAACCAGGAATGTGTGCTGTTGTAGGTGTGAACACAGGTGGCTAACCTCCAGGCCAATGGAAGCAGTTCCTCTCGTTCCCATTAAAATCAGGCATGGGCACAGCACAGTCTTTGACGTTGTAGAAGATCAAAGCATGCAAAGTACATTTATAAAGATTTGCAAGCAAACCTCCCTAGATGGGTGGACAATTGAAAGTTGGCCAGTGCAAGATCAGCGCTGAGTAGTAGGCACTTGGAGACCACCTTCCAACCCATGTAACCCCCCCCCCCCCCCACAAACACACACACAGAGGGTAATTTTAAACATAATAAAGATAATAATACATCCAATGAATTAATTTCTATAATGACTCAGGGGTGTTGATGCATGCTCTTGTCATTTGAATGAAATATGATGGCATTCGCATACACTCACAATTCATCTGCATGCGTCTCAGTCAAATTTACCAGAATTGCCTTACATCATCTACGCCACAACTTAGACCTGTTTACAGCTGTTCTAAAGTTGAGTCTATTTTCAGCCACCAAATTTTCAGGTGAGCCGCAGCCAAGTAAAAGAAAACGCCCTCATTCTGCCAGAATTCCTAGCATGGCGCAGCATGGTATATTAAATTCCCCAACATGCTAAACCAAGCTTGCGCTAGCACGAAAATCAAGATTTAGTCCAAGGAATGTGTTTCTGTAAATCACATTATATAATTCCTGTTCAAAATGGAAGCTGGTGAGAAAATGTTGACTCAAATCTTAATTATCTTCCTTGTCTGCATCACGTCTGAATGGCAAGCCTTTGAGATGAGTCACAGGGTGGGAGATGATGTCGGTGGTAATTCTTGTTAATTGTTGATTCATAACCAATTAAAGCTATTCAGATTTGGCCTTTGGAGTTTTGTGGTTAACGCATGGACATTGTTTTCATTGCAGTCATACCACTTTGTCTGGCCGCATAACACAAAGATTGAATCAGCATAAAGCAGTAAAAAGGATTGTGCCTCTTGATGAGGTGGCCACCACACACACACACACTACACACTTGCCTGCCCTTAAAAGCAGCCTGTCGTGTGAGCAAATGAGTGCGCCTAGATTTTCCCATCCTTCCTCCCTGTAATCCCCCCAGACCTCCTTCTGAGGGCTGAATTTGCACGATCGCACTCCTCGGGGGTCAAGTACACGCACAGACCCACATGCGAACACAACCACATGCATACTTGCAGGCTTAATAGCTTGTTTTGTATATTGCTCTTCCTAAAGTCTACTATAAAAAAAAAAAATGGTTGTATCATTATGTGTTATATCAATTCATGTTATGATGCTAACAAAAATACACAACCATGGTGTGCAGCACTCACTTATGAGGATTTAACAGCAAAGGCCCTGAAGCCTCGGCTTTCGTTGCATAGAAACAAGAGTGTGATTGTCTTAGTAATGTTGAAAAGAGTTTCTCATTGACAATGCTGGCTTGGAAGCAATTTAAGGTTCGGTGCCTATGGAAACTCCAACAGCAGACAGTCAGAGCCAGGAATTGAACCACTCTACCGACTGAGCCACAGCTGCCTGTTATTCATTTTGTTTTTATTGAGAGATTTGTGACACAAATGCTATCACATGGCTGTTTCACTAATCCAATGTAGCCACCAGAGACTTGACTCCATTTCACCAATCAAATGGAGCCAGGCAGTCACGTGTCTATCTGTGTCTGTTTAAAAATGTTTACATCAGGGGTGTCAAACTAATTTTTGTCGCGGGCTGCATCATAGTCATAGTTTCCTTCGGAAGGCCATTATGACTGTCAACCCAAATAAATGCATGAACATATTAGTATATATAAGTATGTATAGGCTACACAATAATCTGATGACTAACTAGTTTTGAAATCAGAGACTAGTAAAAACTGTAAAAAAATTTTAAAAAGACGAATGGTAATGAAAAAACTAGTAACATCTCATTTTTTTAAAAGTGAAGACAATTTACAGTTGTAGTATTGACACTAAGTTGATGCACAATTTGTCTTTGCGGGCCAAATATAATTAATTATACTGCGGGGCAAATTTGACCCACGAGCCAATGTTTGACACCTGGTCTACATTTTAGGTCCGCCTGGACTTTGAGAACATCAGTAGTGGTTTTCTCTTATATCTGCTTGGTGAGCCTTGTAGTGTTTTCTCGTGTATATATATTGTTTTTAAAAAGTTAATTGAAAGTTAAGTGTGCACACCACACCATTAGCTCTCAGACACATCAACAACACATTTTGTGTCATCTGTATAGATTCATTGGCTGCTCTTTTGAAAGAATCTTTTTTAACTGCCACTTTCCCCATCTCTCAGCAAGTCTGGAACACATTTAAATGAGCTTTAGGACTCAAAATTGCAACTCTTGTGAGTGCATTCATGCATATATTTTATACACACTTAATATAAGTGTGCATGCGTGCGTGCGTGCGTGTGCGTAGTGCGCGTGTGTGTGCGTGCATGCGCGTACGTGCGTGCAGTGAGTAAGCTGATGTGATTAGCCAGAGCCAGTGGAGTGAATAATATGTCTGCTTGGACGCATAGGAATGTTGCGCTTTGTTATGCTATGTTATGAAGTTTTCTACAAGATGCACACACATACACACACAATATCCAAATGGAATATAAACCTAATCAAGGCAATTGTATGATTATGACGCTGACATGCATTCACAGCACATGCCGACTTTACACATCTCAAGTGAATTCAGATGCTCCTACCGTATAGTAAATTTTTCGTTCAGACATTTATGGGAATCGATCAGATTTAACTTTACGTATCTCATCCTCATCTGTGACTTTGTTTTTGCTTTTCCCTCAGCTGTTTTGTTTTAAGATTCCACTTGCTTCCAAGACTAGAGTTGGCTTTATTTTCCTATTGTTTTGTGCAAAATTAACTTTCTGAAAAAATCAATGAAAATAGGAGTTGCGGTATGTTTGAAGATGAATGTAGCTACACGTTGTTTGGTCTCATGTGGGTTTCTTAAGGCATTTCGTGTGGATCAGTGATGGTTTTAAAAACAGATGGAAGTCGTATCAAGCGAGGGAATCGGTTATTTACTCCTGGGGCAGTTGCTGTTTGAGCTTGGTTTCAAATGTTGTTCACCGACCTGATGGCGCGTTCATCCATCACAGCACAAATGACCTCGTAAGGTTTCTCTTAGTTCAGTTGTTATCTATGATTCATCAGTCGATTTTAAGTCAATAATTTACAGGACACAATCTTTTAAGAGTAGGACATGTAAATTGAGTCATGCAGTTATTTTCAGGAAATTATTGACAGCATTGCCTTCCATTATTTGAACAGAGTAACCACTTTACTTTCACTGCCAAAAATGGTTTGTACACCCACTATGAGTTAAAATTTAATCCACATCGAGAACGAGAATAAACCCGAGCAAATCTGCGAGTCATGGAACCATTATTAGCGTGCTTCTGCATAAAATACCAAAGCGTGTGCTACTCTCACTTGACTTCCAAATGACCTTGATTCAGCTGCACAAACAGATTTCACTCTACAGACAGCTCTGTCATCAAATATTTCAATCAAGATGACCAAAGGGAAACTAAACAGAGTTGCCAGATATATAACATTGGCACAGTCGTAGTATTTCATCATCTTTAACATCAATAGCACATAAAGTGTATGCCAGGGCGGGCCATTTATTGTGTCAAGTTATTGTTCAATTTGGGATTCCTGACCTACACCCGTAGAACAGGAAGTGGGTACCCTGTTTAAACACGCCCAGCAGCTGTACACACACACACACACACACACACACACACACACACACACACACACACACACACACACACACACACACACACACACACACACACACACACACACACACATACACACACACACACACACACACACACACTTGCAAGAGAGAGAGGGAGTGTATAAACACACACAGCCCAACTGTGCTGCTCACACGCACATTCTCCCTATAAAGAGGAAGTGTTGTTTTCTCATTTGATGCGACTCACGCGAATGAGCTGCTTTTAACGGTGTCACAGAACCGCAAGCATAACACACGCATATGCGCGTGCGAATACTCACACGCTAATTTGTCTTTTACTTTCTTGTTTGAAACCCACCCCTGCCATTCTTTTTGTCACACTTGCATGCATACTGGAAATGTGCAAGCGCAGGTGAACAAATGCATCAAACATCCCCAGCTAAAACGAAAGCTTGGTTGCTTTTGACTCGCTTTTTAAGAAGAGTGCTGTATTCTGACAGAGATAATAATGCTCAATTTAGATTGGCACTATCAAATGTCACCCAATAAGTATATGAAGATTGTTCCAAAGCATTTTACCAAGGCCAGTTCACTCGTTTTTTTGTTTTTTTTTAATTTTTTTAATAAGAGACCATAAAACTTTGGCCTCTGTCCTGCCTTTTTTGTTTGTTGTTTTTGCTTTTGTGACATCGTGTTTATACTCCCAGAAAGCCAAGAGGCACAATTGTAGCTGTCGAAGCTTCTTTTTTTTTTTTGCTAAACGCAATGAAAACATCTAAGCAATGTGAAGAGCCATAATGTAACACACACTGCTGACTTGCCATTCATGTGTGTGGACACACCAATGCCAGCAGTTATGCTTTTATGATTGTGTTTTTGACTGCAGCCCTGGAAAGGAAGCTAGGCCAGAATGCACTACATCTGCAGGGAGATGGAGCAGCTTGACAAGGAGGCAGAGCTACAGCTGACAATTCACAAGGGGGAAAAACAAAACAGCTGTTACTCAGACAGGACCAGCAGGACAGCAAACAACTTCAGGGCAAGATTAAATTCAATCAATCAAAATCAATCTCATATCCCTGTAAATGGACGAATCTGAATCTAAAATTGTCATTTATTTTCTCATGTTAATCACCAATTACAACTTCATTTTGAGAGAGGAATCACTGTTATTTTTTTAAACACATTTTGCAGTCGAATTACATTAAAACAGATAGTTATCGTGTTGTGTATCCGCTCACAGCTTCACTGATTAGTAACATCTGTGTGATGTACGTTTCTGCAATAAATGTTCCACTACGTCAATAGAATGCCCACAATAAAGGCACACCGCTATTGTGTTTGCACCGAGGGAGTAACCTAGAAGAATGATGCAGGAAAAGACAGAAGGTTGAGCCACAAACACCCTGAACAGAAAACAAAATGAAACCTTGAACAGTGGAATGAAAGCTAAGAACAATGAAGCGAAACGTGAAAAAAAAAATTGCTGGGAAATATGGCATTCGTTTAAAGTACATCGTAAAATATTACACTGAATAGGCTCAACAGAGAAGGATGTCATTCATGAGACAGTCTCACACAAAACAGAATATATACGAGTCATTCTTTCTTCGGGACATTTTGACTCTGTGTATGATTTCGTCAACACATGACATTCTTTCTATGTCCAGCTCAATGAGGAAGAGGGGGAAGTGCGGGCGGTGCAGATAGAGCTGCAGTAGAAGTGCAAGGACACTTGGTGAGGAGAGGAGGCGATGCATCAGGAGTTACAGCTTGCTTTACAAACAGCAGGTGGCACTACAGCTGCGTCACGCTCATACAGACTTGCGGCAGATGGCAGTGAGAAACGCCAAACTACTTGATGGGGTGTGTTAAAAAGTCACTTAAAACAGAAACGTTGACTCCGGTTGTCCAAAGTGTAGCCTGAGTGTCTGTAAATTGTCAATGACTCCCCTCCCCCATTGTCATATTACTCAGTCTGGCTGCCCCAAAAGGTCAGTCCGTCTACAGCAGGCGTCGGGAACCTATGGCTCGCGAGCCAGATCTGGCTTGTGAGCCAGATATGGCTCTTTTGGTGACGTTATTAAAAAGAATACATTGTCACACTCCAAAAATAGTTGGTCTTAATTAAAATACATGCATTTAATTAGCCTATTTTAAATGGTATGGCTCTCACGGGAAATTACTATTTGTAAAAAAATAGGCATGTATGGCTCTGTCCACCAAAAAGGTTCCCAACCCCTGGTCTACAGAGACAATCCCTGACCTTTAACCTCATACTTACATCACTGAAGTCACATGACATGCTTTGGGTGTTCTGTGCGTGTATGATATTAGCATCTGTACACGTGAGCTGATTAGGTTGTACGAAACCGGTTTGACACGTGTTTGTGTTGCCACTGGAATGTGTTTTACAGCGTTGGATGAAAAACAGTCTGCGTGTGACTTCTATCTAATAGCCTTGTAATCCTGCTCTCACTGAGATGCCTATAATGATGGCTGTGTCTCCATACAGCTCGACTGGCGTGCACAAGATCACACGCACACAACACATGCATGGCTCGCTATTCAACTCAAGCAGGAAGAAGCCTACGCCCCACAGCCAAGTGTGCGAAATGACGCATGTGCACCTTTGCAATAACTCCCTGGAATGGTTTAAAGAGTGACACGTGGCTTTTGTGGCATACAAGCTTCACATAGCAACACATGCACATATGTGGAGAATTACAGGCCTATTAAATAAACCACGCAAAGAGAATGAGAGTCATATACTACCGTATAGCGTTACACTGCATCATTGGGATTCCCCATAAACCAAGGAGCAGATGTTGACGGACAAATCCATATGCTTTATACACACCAACATACACAAACTCACTGATTGACAAGTAAGCCACAGTGTCATGGGTGTATCATGTGAGGTTTATGATTTATGTGAAAGTTTGTGTTTGAAAAAATAAAAGGTAGTTCTGAATCAGTCGGTAAAATTAGTACAACATGACATACAGCAATGAGCAGGACTCAAAATGATAGTGTTGCCAAAATGATTGACCACTCAATATGTTGACGTGGGCTTGCCATAGCAATAAGACCCTCTTCACCATATTACAAGCCAAAGCCAGTGTAAGGTACAATTATAAAATCCTTGCCTTAAGCATGTGTACAGTACATTGTACTTATTGTCAAGAGCATTCAAAAGTCACGTGTTTGTATTTAAACAAGCTAGTGAGCGAGCAGTGTTCATGGCTATGATCCATTTTGGTTTGAAACATGAGGCATTGCCAGAAAAAAATATGTGCCGTAAAACATTTTTATCTCTGACAAGCTGTCACATGATGAGCTTTAGTTTGTAATCACACTTGATTTAGTGAGAGTGACTCCCACTTTTAAGATGTAAACAAAATGGTGTTTATTCCAACTTCATTCCTTGTTGCCAACCCACTGTAATTGTGGCAAGAGTTGGTTGTATACATAGATGCTTCGCTTGTGACCTTTTCAAAGGTTTCCACAAAATCATGGAGTGTGTTAACACACTTGACAAACATTTTTAAGTGCCGCACGTTGATGGTGTCTGATGTGCATAGTACATTTTTACAATAACCAGGCTAAAGTCTGTTTTTATCCAGTTAGATAATAACGCTCATTTTGAATTGATCGCAACTGGAAACTCCAGTGTAGTCTTGCTCTTAGGCACCCAGAAAACATGAATGACACGTTTCTCTTACGACTAAGGCATTTCCTTCTCTTTGTGTCATTTATGTAGTATCAAAACACATTCGGTTAAAATAAACAGCTCTGTTCAGTGAGTTTTCATTTGAGAAATGCTCATTTCCAGGGATTTGCACGAATAAAGACACAGTACAGTTATATTTGAAATAAAAAATATTTTGACTGACATACATCCAGCCTGTGTGCTTCATGCTGACAAAACTTAATTCTGTATCCTGATTCAGTTCAAAGTAACAAAGTTATTTTTTGTGTCAGTGTATAATCTTTTGACATACAAAAATCTAGATGCAAATTGTTTTTGGAGTTTTGTCTAATCGCATCTGATTTTGTTTTTGAATCTTTTGGGCAGTGATGTTACCCATCACTGCCCATTTTTTGACCCCCGGCACTCCCCATTAAACATTGTTCTGAAAGCACACTGACATTAACACAATGGTGCTAAACTCAAAAATACCATTGTTTCATGAAGCAACTCTAAATCATCATTTTCCCATCACTAATATTAGGATCCTCAAATGCCTCTTCTATTTTCCAAATGACAAATGTTTTCTTTCTTCCTCCCACTGGGTGATGCTGCTCCAGGAAACACTCAGACGAGAATGTCAGGAGAATGAAATTCTGACTGCTGCCTTGTCTCAAGCTCAGCAGGATCTTCTTGGGCTGCGGGCCCTTGCACCTCAACTCTCCATCTGGGTCTACTCCGCCACAAACTGCTGCCCAGGCTGAAAGTGAGCATCACTGTAACACGCATCAAGCACAAGGTGCCTTTAGGGAAGGGCGGGACACAATGCAGCTCTTCACATTGCGACTGGTTGACATTTTCTTCGTGTTTCACACTTTCACTCATACACATCCACAGAAAACATCATTAGGGCTGGAGTGGAGGAGCATGATTTCCCTCACTGTCTGTGGGCACAGACCATGTCTGTTGTTGACATTGTATGTTGTTGACATCATTCACACTGAGAGACAGGCGTAAAGAAAGTGTGTGCGTCAAGGAACTAATTTCCCTTCTCGAGGGCACACATGGAAGCCTTTTGGTTTTCACTCCCTGCGATCCCACTTTTCCACTCCAGCTGGGAGACAATGCATGGACGTACTGTCCCCACAGATAGATTTTGTCCACTCACTGCCTCCTGTGTGTGGTAGTGTATTGATCCACCTGCACCATATTGATGACAGGATGGGGGAGGTTTAGTTCCATTTAAAATGGTTTTAAAAGAAAGCGCAAACTGATGGTTTATAAGGTAGTAAAAAAAATCCAAGTATCAGTTTTTACACATGGAGAGAGCTTTACATTGTCCAGTCTTGATTTATTATTTTATTTTATTTTTTTACTTTGTACTATTTTGTTTATATTTTCAGGGTAGTCCAGCTCTCCTCCACAATCTAATACGTAGTATGCTGCATCATTTCTGAAAAGCTAATAAGGGCTACTTGAGGTTACAAAGTTTGTTTTGATGCAAAAGTGACCGTCATTAACCTTGTGCATGACTCACACTAGCTGTTGGCTGATAAAATTGTACTCAAGGTTTACACAGTCACTTCTGAGTTAGTTTTTAGAATAGGGTTTATGTACCTGAATAGTAGATTCTTTATGTCGGCTGGTAATTTATAAAAGAGTGTTCAACTGTTTTAATGGGATTCTGCAGTGGCACGTGCACCCCGTAAAACTGTCATGGAAGAGCACAGAGGCTTCTATCTAAAAAAAAAAAAAAATGTTTTATTCTTGACACTCACTGGAAATGGGTCAATATGTTTTGAATCTATTTGGTTCATCATCCCTCCGGTGCTGTTGTTAAAAGGCATTTTCACTGCTAACACATTTATGATCTGCTCTCACTTAGCACTGAGTGGTTGAGTTGAAATTGCGTAAATTGCTTCTCCTAGCAGAAATATTTCTTTGCACTGCACCAGGCACAGTTTTCAAGCATTTATTAAGATTACGAAAATGGTTGCTCTTTGATAAAGAAGACTAGTGATTCCTAATCAATCTCATATGGCCTTTTCCTTTTAGAATGGCCTAGTTTGTATAGCCCTTGAACAATGTATTTTGTATATATACACACCACGTAAAGTTCCTCCTGCATTGCATGCAGTATGTTTGAAATGCCTCGGCATTCATTTTTCTCAATTTGAAGAAATCCTAAACGTTGAATGTGATCTACTTGGTGTAATTACCATAGCAGGGCAAGCATGCACGAATGTCCCTGGAGAATTTGCGCAAGATGCTTGTAAACACACACACCACAGGGAGTGGTGTGCGTGTGTATGTATAACTAAGCTCTTGTTCGTCACTGGGTATCCCTGAACGCTTTCCTCCTGCGTCGCTATGGTCATGCCGGAATTCTGCCATCCCGTAAGTCCTCCCACACCCTATAATTAAAGTCACCCGGGCAACGGGAGAAAGAATGCCCAGTATTCTTGTTGTCGTGGTAACTGCTTGAGTGCGAGAGCGGGGAGGTGCTGGTCGTAGGTGTTGGTTAATGATGGAGACAATGAGGCCTCAGTCTGGCACCTCATGTGGTGTGCTAATAAAACAGATAAAACATGTGCGGGTGTGTATTATTCCATGTTTTCCCTGTAGTGAGTGATTAAGGGCTTATCTTACAATTGCCTCAAACAGACCGAATATTTTTCACATTACGATGAGGTCCAAATGGTACTTCTATTAAAACTGCCCACCATGTTACCTCTATTGTCTACTGGTTGTTTTAAGAGTACACAGTCACATCACTGTGATTATATTTGGCAACATGCAAATAATAGCTTCAACTAGATGGTGTGATGTTTTATCTAGGTTGTTTTGTTTAACAAGAAATGTACAATGAATGTTGGGATTCAACTCGACATGGGGGAAAAAAAAAAGAATGTAACTGTATTTTCTATTGCATTTCTCCTCAATAGTGACTCGGGTGGGAAAAAACCTAACCCAGTTTGATTTTGGGCGAGGCAGTGCCCGACCCTTGACTGGTCGCCAGTCAATCACTTGGGGATGCATGTAGACATTTCTGGACAATATATGGGGTCTATGAATAACCACACGTGGGGAAACTGACCCCAACAACGTAAGCACAAAAGAAATCGAGATTCGAACACTGCGTGCTGACTGCCGATCCGCGTCTGTCTCCAATGTTGTGAATTCAAACGCTGTCCACTGTTGCAATACACGCAATGTTGGGTCGCTGGTTCTCTCTGCTGGCTGTCCAGAAGCACTGCAACGCCTCGGGCCCCCCATTGTTCAGTACATTTTGTACTGCATTGATCACCTAAACTCATAATGATTTAAAATGTTTTTATGTAATTAGTCAATACTAGCAATAGTATAATACGTTATGACGGAGATACAGGTATTAAATAACGCATTAAACATGAGATTATGAAATTAATGACGATTGTCACGGAGTGGAGGAAAGTATCAGCGGATGGATATGTACTAGAGGTGAGAGTAAAAAGTCTGAAACTTCCCGTAACATACGTCATTTGAGTAATTGGGACTTCCGCTTCCTCAAGTTAGTTTGGGTGTACGTTAACTTTTTGAAATTGCACAATTT
Organism: Syngnathus scovelli; assembly: GCF_024217435.2. NCBI lineage: Eukaryota > Metazoa > Chordata > Actinopteri > Syngnathiformes > Syngnathidae > Syngnathus > Syngnathus scovelli. The sequence continues at coordinate 10,598,308 of NC_090853.1, forward strand.
CCAAATACAAACATTTAAGGCAAACATTGTCATAGAACTTTTCTAGTGGAAACAAAGTTGAAACAGCAACTAGAAATAAGAAAAAAAACATGGAAAAAAGAGAAAATAATACTATAGAAACTAAATAAAGAATTATATTGTGATGATCTCATACAAGAAGAGCATAAAGGACCATTGAAGAAAGTAGTCTCTGGGCATTTTTGTCAGTAATGTAATTTTTCTTATAGCTTGAGATCATTCTTCTGACTGTTCATGTGGGGCTTTGTTTTGAGGTGTTTTGCATATGTGAATAAATTGTTTCACAAGAAATGAAATTGTTAACCAAAAAGTCAATTTTCTTTTACTTTAACTGAACTCCCACTTTAACAGACACCCGGGCAGTTCAAAGGGAGAAGAAGTGATTAGATGGATGGAAGTAATAATTTAAAATTAGTTTAAAAGTTTTTTTTTTTTTTTTTTTTTGCTTTATGTTTGAATTGGCAAATAATGTTTAATGATTCGTACATCAATAGGACTAGGACTGAACGGAAGAGTACGGAGAATTCCCACTTTAAAGGCAGAATTCTGAGAAAAAAAACATCAGAATCTGTTACCCCCCCCCCCTTTTTTTTTTCTTCACTGCCCCCCCTCTTCCGTAGGACTTCACGTCACAATATTTTATTTTTTTGTCGGGAAGGACAGTATGGTTTGATTAAAACACTCCTAATAAATTTATTAAAGAATTGATTACTATTAAAGTTGAATGGTTGCCCCACAGAGTGACCTCATTTCTAAAATAATAGAACGCCCCACCAATTGTTGTCATTGCCAAACATACAGACTAAAAAAAAAAAAATCACAAATTATTTTTAGAATCTAAACACGTGTATACATTTACAAATTTGAGTCGCACTGGAAAATCCTTGATTCTACAATTAAACGCAAGCTGCGTTTTATACTAACGTTGCGAAACTACTTTTCGCCTCGGATGTACACTAACGTCTGCGCCCCAGCAGCTTTGTGACGTCACTCTTCTAGTTCGGCACCCTGTTCCGTCTTGTGGCTGCCTGATCACCCCCGCCGAAGACGTTTTTTTTTCCGAATGAACATGGCCGCGGGTCCACTTTCTGTGTCTTCAACCACGTCAACAAACAACGATGGCATCCTTATTGGTGATAAAGTTTATTCCGAAGTGTACCTTACGATCGACAACTCGCTCATACCCGAGGAAAGGCTCTCTCCGACGCCGTCAATGCTTGACGGCCTCGACCTACACACGGAAACCGACCTTCGCATTTTGGGATGTGAGCTGATTCAATCGGCGGGCATTCTTCTCCGTTTACCACAGGTTAATCGCCTCAATTCTTTTGAAAGCCGTCTTATGTTTTGGACTTGCCGTGTCGAAAATAAGTCACGGCCTGTTCGCCGTTAGCTTGCTATGTCGCTGGCGTGGTGGAGTCAAAATGGCGTCGCTCCATTGTGCTATTTCGAAGGAACCCCCTATAAAAACTTTTATGTATTTATGTTTTTAACAGGTGGCGATGGCAACTGGGCAAGTGCTGTTTCATCGATTCTTTTACTCCAAGTCTTTCGTCAAGCATAGTTTCGAGGTAAGTCGTGTTGTGTGTTGTTAGGCTGTCGGGCCGCTGGTGCCGTCTCATGCTAGTGTATCGTTGGTGTAACGTTGGCGGGCGCCATGTTGGACACGTTCAAACGCGGCTTAATCATTCCTTGGGCTGTTTTCGGATCATTTCCGCAATGCGCTTGAACAAAAAATAACTAAATAACTGTTGTTTTAAATAAACAACACTGTTGTGCTGTTTTTACACGTGGTTATTTTCCCGATGTTGTTGTCTGGTTTTCTACCACCCTTTTCTTGCAACCTTGTGCTTCATCTTGTATTTAGATTGTTGCAATGGCTTGTATTTACTTGGCCTCCAAGATTGAAGAAGCACCCAGGCGATTAAGAGACGTTATCAACGTTTTTCATCACTTGAAGCAGATTAGAGGAAAAAAGTAAGTATCAGATTTTTTTTTACTGGAGACATCCTGTAAAGATATTTGTTATTGTTGAAAATGTTTTATTGTATTAATTTTGCTGGGTTTTTGTTGTTGTTAAAGTGCCCTTCTCTTTATCATTGTACTCTTAATCTATGTTTATACTTTGCAGTATTTCACCCCACAAGTGTACATTTGCAGATGTAACACTTAAATTTTGACTACAATTTAAATTTGTATCTCCCCAAAACTCAAGAGCATCTTATGACTACTGCTTTTGCAGTATGAATGATTAGTTTGAATAAGAAGTGTGTTCTTGGCAGTACTAAAAGACCTCGGCATTAACTTGGCTTCTTTTTTCCCTTGCAACCAACTAACAGCGACCAGCTACATTTACCAAACCCTGGGTGATGTGGAATGGTACGTAAGATGAAGCAGTCGGCATGACAACCATGATCCAAGGGGGCCTATCTCCTCGCCCAGGCCCCTTCCTGTGGGAGACGCCCGTGGTCTGCGCCACCTCGGGGCACTGGGATCGGGGATGACAGGCTGGCCGAAGGTCCTTGGCCCCCTGGGCACCTTGAAGACTTCTGTGGTTCAGTCTTAAGCTTTGGGTATCTGTGCGTCAATCTCCAGACAGTTGGGTAATGTAGTTCTCTTTTGACTACTGCCTACCATGCATTTTTTTTATGTGCAATTAGCTCAAAATCCCTTTCACTAGCTGTCATTTACGGCTATTCTTGGAATATCACCTTGTTCGTTGCCAAAATGAGCCAATTTCATACAGTTTAGCCACTAACTGATTGCATAAGTCATTGCGAATGTATTAGATTCAGTGCGTCAGCTTTATCATGATGAGTTTCGTAGTCACATTTTTAGATGTATAATAGTTGAATTTTAGCACGAGTTCTTTGAATGCCTGTAATTCTCGCATCTCTTTCAGTTCATTAAGTAGCTGAACCTATTTGTTGCAAGTCAATATTATTACTAATAATTATTATATTTTTTTGCTTTAGTTGGAGTAGAAATACCAGTCTAATTAAGTGGTTACATACATACAGTATACTGTCTTAACAGTTTACTTTTGAAATCACTCAGAAAACATTTCAATGGCTCATTGAATCATTTGTTTTCTACCTAAATAAGCATATGTCGTATGCTCATGCTCGTTCAAAACTTGTATAACTTAAATGAGGTGATTTTAAGTTGTTAGCTATCAAGAGGACTGCATAGTTTGAAGTGTTGTGTGCAACGACCATGGCTGATATTTCAATGCTGTGACAGGCTGTGATTGAGGTTGACAGCGACAGATCCTAAAAGCTTTCAGAACCACAGGAGTCATCAAACCCCAGCAGACTGTCAGGCATGCAGTTAACTAAACAAAACTGCTGAGAGTTGGTTGGAATTGGGAAAAAAGAAAAGAATCGAGAGTACTTCTAAACAGAAGGGCTTTTTCTTTTGGGTGGGTTTGAGATTCTCAATGGAAGGGGAGGCTTTTATTTTGATTCCATTTTAAACCAGGACTCCAAGTTCATTGATTCTTGATCAGAACTACATAAACACCAAAAATCAAGTCATCAAAGCTGAGCGGCGTATTCTCAAGGAACTGGGCTTCTGTGTGCATGTCAAGCGTCCGCACAAGGTGAGGTAACACCCAACACATGATAGCAAAACTTACCAGTCTAGACAGCAATTTATAAAATGTGTTTCTCCCCTTTCGTCTGTCTAGATAATTGTCATGTATTTGCAAGTCCTGGAGTGTGAAAAGAACCAAACGCTGGTCCAGACTGCCTGGTAAGTTTCATTTTTGTTTTCCACCTCACCTTAAGCTACTTCCTCTCTTGTATCAGAGACAAGTTTCAGCAGACTGACACAGACCTGGGCTAAAGATGAACCGTTGAAACGTTTAAAAGGCCACCTGATTTTGTCCTAGGACATCATTGTAAGCCTATTTTGGTGGAAAGTGCCATTTAAGAATCCTTGATGTTTTTAGGCACATTGAAACCTTTTGCCCAGGTTTACTCCCATTTGCTCCAGTTCACGTATTGCTGCAATTTGTATTATTGCACCCCTGTGACGTCTCACACGTGCTGTAAATTGTTGATGGTGTCAGGGAGCGTGATTTAACTTTGTCCTTTCTCTCTACTCTTTGATTAAAGGGTAGTCCGTGCTGGTAAGTCACATAAAGAACCTCTGAACTCTGCCTCCTCCAACCACATGACCTCAGGAAGCCTCCCCCCTTTGGCTGGCTGCCCCTCTCCGCACAGCCAGTCCCAATGCTGAGACTCGTTGAAGGGGGCGCGCTCGCTGGGGCCTTTCCCAACAGCCTACATCGTCTTATTTTCTCTTGGCTCTCCACAAGGATTTGTATTTTTCTTTGTGCCAAGGCTCTTAGGACCACATTGTTACCATATTTTTATTACATTCTAGTTTACTCTTACTGAGTATTGACCAGTTAGTTTTTGGAGCAGGTAAAAACTTAATAGCATGTCATGTCCCAAACTGACGTGTTGTCCAGACATGTCTGTTTTGCAGGCGGATCCAGTTCTCAGGTTTTGCCTTCCGGGACCCTTCTTGTTCGGCACCAGTCATAATTCAACACAGTTAGCATGTTGTTGGCATAGTTTTAATGCAGAGCCATTGAAGTATCTTATGGTTCCTTAATTAGACTAACAGCTGAGCGTGCTGAACATCAGCGTCTTCTAGATGATGGAAAACATGTTGAATGGAGGAGGAACATAGCAATGATTTTTTTTTCCATTTTTGCCTGGCCAATTATAAAATTTTTGTGAGGGTTGGTTTTCAGGTTTGTTCAGTTGCATTTTACCATTTTGCTCCTCATAGACTAAGTTTTGTTTTAATAATTTTTTGTCTGTCTTCCAATGACATTGATTACGGATTCATGTTTTTGCCCGATATACATCCCATTTTTGAATATCACCACTTTTTGTTTATCCTTTGAAATATCAAGTGTGCATTTTTTTTTTTTGGCACAGCAATTTCATCCAAGGCAGCAATCCTCTGATCATAGTCTTGTCTACAAGTCTGATTTGGATAATGAATTACGATGACAAAGTTTGGCCTCGTAAGCTTGCACACCGCTGGCTTCCCCAGAACTAGCTTCTGTGCATGTCGACCGACCTTCAATGCTTTTGCTTCCTGGTCCCTTCAGATCTAACAATCTGAATGTGGCAACTGTGGCGTCGATACATTTGATACATCTAAAATGTGTGCATGTTCCCATGGCATGTCATCACCTCATCTGCTCATGGCAAGGTGTCGTGTAAGGCTGGCAGGTCTTCAGATGGAAATTATGTGACAAACACCACTGCCGTGAACACCCCAGAGAGAAATGGGCAAAGTTAAACGTTACAGACCCCAAGTTTAACTTATACTCTAGCTATTCGGGGGATCTTAGCAGCTCGACATTTCAGCTACTGCTATACAGTGGTACAGCAAATTTGACTTTTCAAGTTGTATTTCCGACCAAGATCTCGTATGGAATCAGTTATTCCAGAGTTACCACCATTAAAACCTTAGCCAAAGTTAAAATATTGTAACAAGTTAAAAGTTGACTGATCTGATTTTGATATTTTGGTGAAAGTATAAAAAGTCACAGCACATGTTTTAGTCACAAGTAACAAGTGTAGCTGGCATGAAAAAAATGTAATATGGGTCATCCAAATCTGCAGTGGGCGCTTGTCACTAGTCATAATATCTAAATCAATTATTTTTGTTTGGTAAAACTTGATGACTTTAGGGAGCCAATGGAAGCAAAACTCGAAAGTAAAAAGGCATGAAAACAAGCAATCGTGCCAAACATTAACAACACTTATTTGTGATCAGTCGTCTATGGCTGATGGTGGTGGTCTCCAAATATGACACCTAACTACTAATTTAATTTGATTCTCCTGTAGATGTAGACAAATCCAGGAAAATTTCAGAAACTGCCAACAAAAGTCCAGTTCCTTGCTGCAAATCTAGTCCTTGTTGATGCGAAAGTAATGCCCTTAATTTCTAGTATTAAAAGTAAATTTTGCATGGGCATGTAAACTGGCTTTAGTGTTCCCTTTTGCGGTACCACTGCATTCTGCAATAGCTGGATTTATGTCAAGGGAGTCTCCATATAGAAAAATGACTAACATAGTGGCTTTGTTTAGAGAAGATGCTATGTTTTTGTTTGCTCTTCTTTGTCTTTAAAGGAATTACATGAATGACAGTTTGAGGACCAACGTCTTTGTAAGGTTCCAGGCAGAGACCATTGCATGTGCCTGCATATTCCTTGCTGCCCGAGCTCTGCAGGTGAGGATAAAAAAAAAAAAAAGTGCTTTGAAATCATATGTAGCCCTTCTGTGCCATGTTATGAGAAAATATTCTTTGCTAATCTGTACTCTGGATTTACCTGTTAGTTCTGCTTAATCTCTACATGAGGAAGAAAATGTAACCTGACTGATGTCATGTTGGACTGGTTTCTCCAGGCACAAAAGGAAGTTAAACAGACTACTGCACACTTTTGCAGGTCTGGTAGATTTTAAAATACTACACTGCTCGCGTGCGATATACATTTGCAGCTGGTTACTGTGTCCCGGTTACCTTGGGGCTTCCTATTCCGAGTCTTCTGGTTTGGTCGGTATGGCATACTCAAGAATCCGCCTCTTGTTTTATTCACTTTATTGACATCTTACCACAGAGATTAAAAAGGGTCCAATCAGCATGGCTTCACTCACATTTTGGTCTTTGTTAGGAGTACAGATAAGCAAAAGTATTTTTCTCCTCATACGCTGGCATGTGGGTGGCTTCTGTAGAATTTTGAGGTAACTCCATTTTCTCCCCAGATTCCCCTGCCCAACAAACCTCAGTGGTACATGCTGTTCGGAGCAAGTGATGATGACATTAAAGAGGTCTGCATCACCACCCTTAAACTTTACACAAGGAAGAAGGTAAAACATTTGTCTTGGTTTCATGCATTAACGTACCAATTACAGTACTAGGAAGAAAAGAAAAGTGATGCAATGGAACATTTAGTGGGTCCAAAATGTACTGGTCCTATTCAATGCTCAGTGTGTTGACTGACGGTGTAACTTGTTTCACAGCCCAACTATGAGCAGCTGGAAAAAGAGGTGGACCGGAGGAAGGTTTGCTTGGCTGAAGCCAAGTTGAAGGCCAAAGGGTTGAATCCAGATGGTACCCCAGCATTGACCACTCTGGGAAATTTCTCGCCCTCCTCAAAACCTTGTTCTCCAAATGTGGTCAAAGTGGAAGAGAAGTCCCCCAACAGCCAAACAGTTAAAGCTGTAAAGAAGGAGACAGACAACCGCACACAGATGACAAAAAGCCCACACAATGGGTAAGAAAAGCTGCTGTGACACAATAATAGTGATTTAACTTAATCAAATTCTTGATGAATGTCCTTTCGTTACAAATCTTCTGTGGTGTTTAGATTGGTACGTTTGTCATAAATTAATGAAGTTCCCTGAATTCTTTTCTAACCATCTTTTTCACCATCTTCATATCAGGATGCGGAAGGAGGCAAAGATTGTGAGGAACAGTCGGAGTGGCAGCCGTTCGCGATCCAGAACGCGTTCACGTTCCAGATCGCATTCCCCTCGCAGGCAGTAAGTCAACACACACACAGACACACACACGTGTGTCTGTCACGTGTCACGTCTGTTGTGACACTCCATTCCCCTCACGATTTTTTGCAGTTACAACAGCCGGCGTAGTCGCTCAGGGACGTACAGTTCTCGCTCACGCTCGCGATCCCACAGCCGGAGTCCCTCGCCCCGGAGACACCCCCCCTCGCCCTTCCTCCCCCACCTCAAAGCCAAGGCCGCCCACCATGGCAACAGTGACTCCAAGAGCAGCGGCCGCCACAACGGCGGGGGCCACAAGAGGAAACGCTCGCGTTCTCGGTCCCGCTCCCGCACGCCCCTCAGAGCCGACAGGGAGCGGGATCGAGAGAGGGAAAGAGACCGGGACAGAGATCGCGGCGGGGCCTTCGACACGACTTCCAAGAAACACAAACACGAGCGCAGCGGCGGACATCGAGGAGACAGGAGAGATGGGGAGAGATCGCGCTCTTACGACAGGGATAGGGAGCGTGAGCGTGGTCACAAAGGCAAACATCACAGCAGTAGCGGCGGACATTCAGGACACGGACGACACAGACGCTGACACTCGCATCGGCAACAAAACTTTTCCAAATTGTAAATATTTTAAGGAGTGTCAAAGCCAGCGTTGACGTTTGGAGTTTCTCAAACGCATCCTTTATTTCACTCAAAAGATGTCTTTGTTTGAATGGAATGTTGATTTTGATACATTTGTGTTGACATGTAGAAAATGGTTCTCGTGTCAAATTTGTTCCCAGAAGCCAACATGCTGTGTGTCGAGTCTTCTATTCATGTCACACACCAGCTAACATTTAGCTTCAATGTGGACTTTGTGCGACAACGCCTGACTGGCCAGACAAAATGTCCCACATAGCCCTGCCCTATCAGATTCACATGTACAGTCGCAAAGCATCTATTTACAGTGTAAAGTTGGAGATGTCCATGGGTGGAATGTCAATGCTTTAATTTTTTAAAGCGATCTGCGCAGTGGATAGCAAGGACGAAAAATGTCAAAACAATTCAGGAAAGCAAAATGCTGTAGGCAGGTCTTTGTCCCCAAGGTTTACATTTTTTAAATAGTTTCCAAAGAACAGTTTTGCTGTTGACCAGTTATTCATATTCTTTACATTGTGATTAAATTTAATTTAAACGCTTTGGGCTGTCAACTGGTTACACTGGTTTTAGTCTACACATATTCATGTCCTATTTTTATTCAATAAATAAGTTACAGCACTGAATTGTGTTTGGACTTTTTTTTCTCTACTACTGTACATGTCCCGCTACTTGAAAGGCAAATAGTCTTTCTTTTGTAGTAAAATAGATGAGCTTAAATGCCAGTGTGGATAATTGTGATGCGAAGAGTAAAAGCCAGCTACGTGCAATTTTGTCACCTTGGAAAAATGCAGTTATGTAAATACTCGCCAGAGGGCACTGTCGCTACTCGTTTGCAGTGGGGTGTCCAGCTTGTTTCCTAAATACTCAATTACTGGTTTATGAAAAAAAAAAAAAAAAAATGACAAGGTCGGTATCTCCTGTATTAGAACCACCTAGATTAAAAAGTGACCATGATTGGATTGCATTTTCAGATTTATGTTTCAGGTTTGATGTAATGTGAGGGGACCCTGACCACATTCTTGCATCCTGAGTACATATTGTGCACTAAAAAAATGCTTCATGCATCATTGATTGCACCATCACAGATTTATTGATGAATTCTGCTGAGAAAAGGCAACGTGCACATAATCCATGATATTTCACAATCCTCAAGATTCAAATCAAGAGAAGAACTGGAAGACAATTTCATTCAGTAGTCTTTATAGACATGATTGATTTATTTATACAAAATAAATAGCACATTCTTTGACCTATTAAAATAACGTGTACTAATTGTAGTGCCAAAAAATATATTTGATGTTAAAATGGCAAAGGTGGTTAAGAAGTTTGCCTCACAGCTATGAAGTTTGGGGCTTTGAATCTCAGTTCAGACCTTCCTGTGTGGACTTTTTGCACTTGTTTAGATTTCTTTTAACATGCATGTTGGGCTAATTGAACAGTTTGGTGATGTGAAAATGAAGCTTCAAACTTGCTTTATAAAGCAATTGTATTTAAAAACAAAAGATGGAACTGTTGGGGTAGAGAAAGAAAGAAATGGTAAATCAGTGCCCAACATCTGGATTTTGGTCTGTTTTCTATTTTTTCATTCCACCTCCCACCCCCACCAACATCTCACTGAACTTAGATTGCATCTAAATGGTGTAACGTTTCTACCAAAATGATGGTACTGACTGAACACTGATTTTGATTCTAGGAGGTGGTGAGGGGAAATGGGTAAATAGAATGCAACATAGGTAATCTGAGCCGATGTTATGTCTGCAGTTAGCTGGGTTCCAGCTGTTGCACTAAGATTTGAAGTGAAGATATTGAAGTGCAGTGGAACCTAAATGGTTGAATGCCCTAAAAGTGATCAAGTTCAATCTATCATGTAGAAGGAGGTCATATCAACTCCACACAAAAAGGCCAGCGGCAAGAATCGAACCCAGAACCTCAGATATGTGAGACAGATGCGCAAACCACTAGGTGCCTAACCTAAAAATATAAAACACAGTTGATCGGTTTTATGAAGGAATGTGAGATGTGTGTTATGTATAAAAAAAAATAAAAATAAAAAATAAATCTCTCGTGTGCTACAAGACAGGCCGAAAGCTGGAAAATGTGAAGCAGGCACAATCTAAAAAACCTCACGTGTGCTACAAGACAGGCCGAAACCTGGGAAATGTGAAGCAGGCACAATCTTAAAACAAGATTTTAACAGGACGTTAACATCTTTGAAGGAGATTTTTGCAATCAATCAATAGCACAATCAATAGCAACAAAACAGCTGATTTATTGCAATTTTTCTTGCACATAGTCACTCAACTATGAGGCAAGAACTTTGACTTTGCCGCAAAACATCAAGATAGGCTTTGAGACGCCCCAAAATATCTCACTCCAGACAGCAAAGAAAAGCAACTTGACCACTGCACCGACCCTCGTGGGAATTTTCAAAATAGATGACTATTTATGAGAAAGTAATATGAACTGCTCTCTTTGAAACAAATAGAAAGCAGAAGAAAAGAAAATATCAAATGTGTCACTTGCACACCTCGTATTACATACACATTTAAGGCATATTTTGACATTTGAAATAATCGCTTTGCCTTCCAAGAATATGAAATAAAACTCAAACTATGGGGTTGTGTCCATATCAGGGGTTTGCAAAGTACGCCCTTGGGCCACATACGGTCAGCTCTGCTTTAAATTTGGCTCATCAAGAATCCTGTAATATTTCATCCATTCATTTTGTCGTTTGTCCCTAAAATTGGTTAGTTAATCATTAATCATCTTATTAAATAATCGATTAATTGGTTCATTGACAACTATTAAAATGTAAGGAATTTTACATGTAGGGTTCACACACGCACACACACTTGCACTTATTTTGGTTATTACTACAGAATACAATATATCAGCTCATTTGGTTTGCTTCATTCCAATCAAGATCTATTTGGAAATACAGACATGATTCATGTTGCTTACCACAGTTGTTCTATTGCTGGTGTATTCTCAATATCATTTCTAGAATGTAATACTGCATACTTAATGAAAGTGTCAGTTGGCTAGCCTTGTTTTCAAAATGAGTAATCCTGTTTTTTTTTTATACTGAGCGCTGCTTTCTGTTGCACTTTGCTTACATGAACTATAGATTGCTTCTGATGAGTTTGTGCTCTTAAACAACATGAACACATTTCAACATATTGATTAATATGTGTGCGCTTCCATAAAAGCTCAGGCGAGCTGTGAAGCTGAAGGTGGTGCGGTCAGGTCACAGGTAGGTTGTGGCCTCTCTGTTTTCTCGCTCTCTAGCCTGAGCCACGGCCACGTTGATGCACTGCAGCCACTCCTCAGCGTGCTTCTCATCCTGGGCCTTCAGTACATACGTCTTATTGTCTGTGAAGATCTCAAAAGCTCGCGGTAGACCCCGATCCCGCCGCTTTTTGGCCACCACCTGACAAACAATTGAGACAGTCTAAAGAGAACCGGATTGACGCGTGCCCTGATTTAACAGAAGAGCGCAGGGTACTGCTGAGGCTTACCTTGACGCTTTGTACTTTGCTCAGTTCGATCGGAATGTCATCCAGCTCATCCTTCTGCGGGGAGTGGGAGTAAAAAAAAAAGTCTTTGTGTGCCACTGACAATGGTATGTTGGTCATTTCCTCGTAACATTGATGCATCACCGACTGCTTCCAGTATGTTTAACCGCACACCAAATGATTTTACAGATTGAATGTTGAAATTTGTTGTTTTGCAGAGCCTCTGGGGCTCTAAACACAATGTTACAAATGGTTGTCTGTAATTGTTGAGGGTGAGGCAGGGATATTGCGCAATGACTTTATCCGGGTAGCCCAAAGTTATGTGGCGGTAACCACATAACTAGAGCATGTGTTTGATGATTAGTGCTGTTGTTACCACACTGGTGGTCTCGTTGCTGTTTACCAAAGGGTGCATTCATGTACCCATTTATTATTGACTTCATGGAACATACAGTACAGTGAATCATCAACAATTACTCATTGGCCACATCATTAGGTACATCGACTTAAGGAAAGTGTGCCCCCATTAAGCTTCAGTTATGCAAAATTGGTGGATTTTTAGATACACAAATGTCTTGAATGGTTAAAATGACATAATGACCTAAAATGACGAGGGCTATAATTTTGTCTGCTGGTGAAAGTAAATAAAATGTCAGAAGTGGGTTTTATATTTTCTGAGGTGAGCATGTTTCTTGCTGTAAAAAAGAAATCCTGACATTTAAAAAAAAAAAAGGTCGTCTGTAACCAACGAGACCCCCCTGAGCCACTGTGGACCTTACTGTGGAGAGATGCCGATGGAAATGAAGCATCATAAAATAACATTTTGTGGAATCTTATTCTCCGTGTGGGAATAGGTTTCTCAACATACCAGCAAGTGCTGACAACGAGAACAAAGACTGAAAACCTATTCCCTTTTATGGCTGCTGAAAAATAAAGATGGTGTTGCTGATTTGGAATAAAACAAAAAAGCTTCACTCTTGGATATCTTTAGAAAATTCCGCTATGGGACAGAAATTCACACTCAGCGTGAGGATTGAAGACATTCCCTCTCAACTAGGATAAGAATTGTGTTCTATTTAATTAATCTTAAAACTCACAAGTATAATTAGTAAACAGAATGGGACAATGAAAAAGTAAAACCAAAAGTCAAGAACAGGCTGAAGGAACTTGCCATTAGGTGATTAGCTCCCAGTAGTTTTCCATGCAAAATTATTACTTAAAACGTGACCTGTCCTATTTGGCAGTGATGGCAAAACAAAGCTTCAAATAAGCTTCGTGAACCAGTTGTATTTTTTTGACTCCTCTAGATGGCACTTTCTGTTCAACATTGGGCTGAAAGCACAGTGACTTACCATTTCATAAATTAGTTTCTTTAACCAACAGTGCCACCTGGACGAGTAAAAAAAAAAAAAATACACTAAGTGGTTTTAGAAACAAATTTGAAGCTTCATTTTCCCATCACTAAGAGTGACTAAGACCATAGAGCACTGTCGAAATTCAGGTGACAATCCAGTAAAGCTTTGTACTAAAGAAATCATGACATTAAAAGGACATTTGAGTTGCTCGGATGCTTATTTTCCTACCGATAAAAACTATTCTGGCTCTTTGCTACTTGGTCATAGTGATATCTGCTTGCAGTTACACTGGATGTGAGTGACTCATATTGTGTTGCATCATTGCACCTTGGCTGCTGGAGTTCCCCCAGGAGCGAGTCCCAAGGCCAAGATGTGCTACAGTTGACTTCAGCAGCTTCCCCATGGGGATAGCTAAGCTGATCACAAACTGAAATTTCCACTCTTGCATAAAGTTTGGCCATGAATCACATGGATTGAGAACACAGAACAGTGTGTTTTTGCATGCCCGTGTCATTTGCATCATGAGTGTACCGATTTGCCTCTCCGGAAGAGGAGCTGGTTTCCTGCCAAAGTGAAGTAGCGAGTCTTCCAGCGCTTGATAAACCTCCAGCGGACCTGCTTCTCCTTCAGCTTTCCTTCAATGAGAGGCTGACCTTCCTGGTTCACACCTGCGGAAGACACAAAACACGACAGGAAGACATGAGCTTGCAGTCGTGGCATAATATAGTCATGACACCACGGTTGCTTGCTTTTTATTAGGCTTTTTTCACATTGTCAAAGAACATGAAAAGAGAAGCATCATATACACAATTAAGTACTACATTCAAAGCTAAAGACTTCAATGTTATTATCACATTTTATTTTAAAAAAAGTAAAATAGAGAGCTTGCTTTCATTAGGGTGACATCATTGTGCCCCCTGGACTCCCCCTCACCTTGGCTTGAGACTTTGCCCTTGTTTGACTCTGCTATTTATTTGGACTGGATTGTCGTATTGTTATTCTCTCAATTTTTTTCATAAGACTAATTGTTTCTTTTTATATGTTCAAATTTTATTTACTTACAGCACTGTGTTGAGGTGTTTTTTTATGATGAGCTCTATAAATAAAGAAACCCAAATTGCATAAAATTGCATAAAAACAAGCAACAATTCACACTGATGAAGGATTTACTGTCTCCAATTAAACTAATGAGCATGTTTTGGGGATGTGGGAGGAAGCCAGTGTACGCCGAGAAGATCCACACCCAAACCTAAGGAGGACATACAGACCCCAAAGAAGAAGGCTGGAGCTGAAATTTAAACAGCAAACCTCAGAGCTCTGAGGCAGACATATTAATCACTTTCTCTTCTTTTTCTTCTCAGGTTTTGAATTGCATCAATATTGTCTAGGGATTGGACATAACTGATGCAACAAATTTGAGACTCAGTGGTGCTTATGTGACAGAAAGTTTCTTTGTTCACATGGACGTGGCAAAATATAGATGAATATCACGTTGGTGGTCATTCTTCCTGTCAGGCCACTAGACAAGAACACCAAGGACATGCTGCAACGCTCTGCTTCATCCGAGAAATATTCCAAATTCTTGTGCACGAAAATAAACGTGTCTGAAGCATAAATCTTTGGTGCAGTGCCTATCCATTGCTTTGAAGGAGACACCTGGAAAATGGTCCCAGGATTAGTTGTGAGCCTCAGGCCAGGACTACGGTTCACATCCTCTTGTATAAGACACACTGACATCAAATGACGAGACAAAAAAGACAGGTCATCTTGAGTCACAAATGATGTGCGTTCAGTTCCTTACCACCATCAGTCAAATCCGTCAGATCAGCAAATGAATCACTTCCAGAGCTGTCTAAATCAATCGGCAGGTAAGCAAGCTAGCCGGAGCTCGTTACCTGCTCGCTCTGTTGAGTAGAAGCACTTAAAGCCAAACTGTGGCCGGGTTTCTACTTTCTGGGCCTGAATTTGACACCTGTGATCACTTCACCATTGTAATTCATTACAAAAAACACATTTAGCATGGTAATATGGCGTATACACGTTATGTCAGTTTAGGGAGTTGATAATTATAAATTCTACTTTTACTATAAAAACTTAAATAAATAAAAAAAATTGTAAAAACAGAACTATAAAGAACGACAGTGATGACATTTTTTTGCTGTACTGTACTGTCGATGTTAAAGCTGCTAAGATATATAAGAGACCTTGTCTGATTATATAACCTGCGGTGCAGCCTTAAATCTTGTCCATGACATGCAAAGGTCTCATTTAAACTCTGTCATGCTGTCATAAATTGCATTGACTTAAGTTGTCACATCTATCCATCCATCTATCCATCCATCTGTCATCCACCCATCCATCCTCTGGTGCGGCACACTGGTGTGCCATGAGAAATGCCCTTCTGACTTCATGAAAGGCAAAGAAAAATGAATGATTTCACCAACTTATCAGTTTTACAGTTGTTAGAGATTTGCTCACTCCAACTTATTTTGCAAGAACCACACGAGAGACAAGCAAGTCCTTTTAGACACCTGCAGGTGGAGAGCTCACACGTTGAAGGAGTGAAGTCTAAAACTCTCCCTACTGCAAGGGCATATTTATTAAGAGAAACAGAGTGGGGGTAAGAGTAGGTTGAATAGGAAGCACTTGTCCTCTAGTCAAAACATATCAGGGGATGTTTTACGACTTTGTGGAGGATGGGACAACGTAGGTTATTTATTACCGGTTGCATTCCAACATAATCATACGATAAGGATAATCTGAAAAACCTTAACACAGTAGTGCTGTGGGGAAAAAAAGGTAAGCATCAACACGTTGTCATAATTGTCATCAGAATGTAAAAAATTGTGTGGTAGATAAAATTTGACAGCAAATTGGTATTTTCGACGGGCATGTGTAACTAATAATAAAAGCGTGACGAAAGTAGCTGACCCGAAGTAGCCTGCTGCAGTAAATTTAGCTACATTTTGGATTTGTCAAGAAAACAATATAAAAAAATATATATGATGATGTTTACTAGACATATTTTGGCACTCTTGTCTCCTGCCTTTTATTATTATAATATCTGTTGATGCTTATGTGTTGAAAAAAAGCAAAACAAGTTAATCCTTTGAAGTTCATTGGCAGCACTTGATAAGCAGGTGTTTTTTGCAACTGATTTATATTTTTCCCAATTTTTTTTTTTCTGTTGATAGGAACTTCATTTACGCTGCTTCATGTGTCATAATTAAAAATACTTCAGAGAGAAAGAGAGAGAGAGAGATGGTGTCAAAGGAATGGTTTACTTTACTGCAATATTTACTGCATGTGTCTCTATTGGAAGCCAGAAGACTCCACCAAACCACAGACTTGACCTCTCATTTTGGCTGGAGGAGGAACAAAAAAAAAAAAATGACCATAACATCAACAGAGACACCCCATTTCTCCTAAATTGCCGAAAACCTTCTATTGAGAAGATGCTTTTAGCTGATGATCTACTTTTCCACTAAACTAAACTGAGTCGGTCAATTAGTCATCAGCCTACCAATGATCTAAGGTAAAATAGAAGTGCTAAAAATAACTGTGTGCAAAGCACTAGGACTGGCTCTCTTTATTGTTACATGCTCAAAGTCCACATTACGTGTATTTCCTTAGCAGCTTTAATTTAAACAAACATCCACTGACAGACCTGATAACTGAAAGATCAATTTGCATTCCTGATTCTGTCAAATACCAGTCTTTAATATTGGGTTTTAAAAATAACCTATGGAAGACTTTGTCCTTGTATGACCGGAGATGCAACGGTAAAACTGTTTGGTATGTCTGAACAGAACAAGACGCTCTTATGGAATGTGTTCTCTTTTTTTTTTTTTTCAGAATTAATTTTGCATTGATCCTTTACCGACCAGTGTGTGTTTATATGCGTGTGTTGCTGCCCAGGTAGATGAAAAGTCTTCTTTTTTAGGTAATGCACAACTCCCACAGTAAAAACTATAATTTGAATACAACAATGAGTGAAAACTGTTGACAGAACCACCACTGCTTGAAACATGTTACAAACTTATACGGGAACACAAGTAATATGAAAAATCATCTCCAGTATAATCCTGGTAACAATGCTTCTCGGACATGAGTTGAAATATTTGAAAAGTGTCTATTCAGCAGGCCTTTCAACAGACCTACTGTGCAAGTTCCCATAAACAAGAAAATCACCCCCACGGGAAGCATTTATTGCCAAATATTTCAAGAGTCAGAAATGTGACGTATGTTCACTAAATGAAAACACACAAGCCTTGTGCCCTGCACTCAACATTTCATCAACATTGTCATTTCCAAATTTGATGGTTAAGTTCCACAGGAAAACTTTCCAATGGATTGGTAATTTACTGTGAAATGTCAAAGTAACCATTTCTTGATTGCATTTTTTCAAACAATACATTGTTTGATCTTTTTGCATTTGATTGACTTCAACAGTGGTCAACAGAGACAACCGTAATGTAGCATGTCATTTAGTTTTATTGTATTATCGCAATTCATGCCAAAGTCGTTTAGGAGCAAAATGCCTCAAACAATCTTCATCATGCGCGCCGTCATGCGAGACTTCAAAAGTGTTGTCTTTATTTGTTATTGCAACATATAGCAAAGCAGCGCATATTTCTCAATGTAAGTTGGCAGCATTATACAAGTACGTCAATGTTATTCTTAAAAGAAGTCAGTTGTTTATGCAGAGAACCGTAACAAAAAGTCGTCGCAGGGACACACAAATGATCTCCTTCTACATATTGCTATCTGTTTACTTAATTGTATTTTACTTTTTTTACTTGCTTGACACTCAATGCCCTTAAAAGATGTCAAACTGCTGGATTGATTATTTGACTCTAGTTTGACAAAATGTTTTTAAAAATACATCATCAATCGAGGACTTTTATAACATTTATTTGATGCTTAGTGTTATGCTTATGCTTTTCTGTGATCCTCCAGATGGATTTCTGTGGAACAGAATAAGAAAGAAAGATGTTTTAAAATGTCTTTTTGAGTCATGGAGATTTGACATAAGTAAGCTCTGTCTTGCAATAATATTAATACGCCACCGTCACGTAGAAAGTTGGACACTGTTCACTTGGATCAATGTTTCCGCTTTTCCAGAACGACGACGCTTATTTTATGGACATGTTGATGTTTCACATATTTATAAGATAGATTTTTTGTTATGGTTAACTTGTGAATCGAGTCCAGTATCTTCTGGCGTGAAAAGAGGTGCTTTAAGTTTGTATCAGCATTAAAAAAAAAAAATCATCATTATCATTAAATATATGTAACACTTGTTTTGGGGACAGAATTTAGAAATTACTATTTGTTAGGGACTAGCAATAAGAGAATGTTTTCAGGCCAATCATTGAGTCATTAAGATCCATCTGAAATTTGACTGAAATGAAAATGCCCAGCCTGAGGTTGGGGACAAATGTCATGGAGGGGCAACAAAACATTGACTGCATACTACGACTGCTGCTCCAAGTACTCACAAAATTCACCTTCCAAATGAAAACATGAATAAATCTCAGTGAAACTCAATCATCTCCTGCCTGCTTGCAACATTCCCCCAGCCAAGATCACATGGAGTACTTCCAGACTGGAAATTTGACATGAATACAATCTGTATATGAAAAACATTTATGACTTTGACATTGCTTGCATGTGTACCATCTGCTCTCACTTTTCATACAAAGGCCTTTTGGTTAAACTGAGTCAATTGAGGACACTTGGAGCCATTTGTGCACGCATGCACACATGTGTACGCGCACACCGGCAGATAAACTATTGCAGCAGCTCCTCTAAGCCCCACTAATGTAGAGATAGAAACACTAAAATATCAATGGGTCTTTAGATTTAGACAATGTTGCATAAGACCTGTATTTGCCCAGCAGGACTTAAT
Source organism: Syngnathus scovelli (assembly GCF_024217435.2). Classification (NCBI taxonomy): domain Eukaryota; kingdom Metazoa; phylum Chordata; class Actinopteri; order Syngnathiformes; family Syngnathidae; genus Syngnathus; species Syngnathus scovelli. Next base: position 10,617,290 of record NC_090853.1, read on the forward strand.
TGCAACCCCACTTGCCGAGTTATTGTACTTCCCGCCTGCATCTGCCAGCTTCCTTTTATTTCAACTAAATGTTCTGATTTGGAAAAATAGCGCATATGGCACGCTACTGGAAAGCAATTCACAGCACTTGAATTTCCCCATTTCTACATTATGACCCATTTTCACCATCCTGTTGCAAAAATAAGGTCATCTCATTTGGAAAGAAACTTTTAAATGACACTAAATCTAGGAGAAAAATAAAATACAAAATGTGAATATGCTACAAATTTGACTCGAACCTTGGTCTCTCTCAGACACATATATATTCTCACACTTGCACCAATCCTAATGCGATTCAGGGACGGACACACTCATACAAACATGACATCATCGGGGCTAAGTGCTCTTCGAAAATGGGTCACTGGTCCAATGTCACCTAATCAGAGCTGATTGACCATTCCCAGTGAACGCTCCAAGCGGTTTTGTTACCTGGAGTAGTCAGGGAATACATTATTATCCCTCAAGGGATTCAGGGTCACCACCACATGGATCATTGGAATAGTTTCAACGATGCATTCCAAAGAAACTAACTGCAACTGAGATGGCGAGGAGAGATCTCTGCGGGAAATGATCTGTGTGTGTGTGTGTGTGTGTGTGTGTGTGTGTATACCTGTGGCCTTCTCAGGGTTGTTGCACATGAAGCATAACCACCCTCCCTCTTCTTCACTGTAGCCAAACAGGTCAAAGAAGCGAACCTCCTCCAATTGCATCTGGAGGCTCTCCACATCCTGAAGAAAAACGGAAGTGCAAATTGACATCTAAATTGAAATTTAAATTGACACCAACTCTATTTTAATTCCAACATGCTATTCAGTGAAATATGTCATTTAAAGGAGGCAACCTTCTGAAATCTGAAAAATATATATTACTGGTGTGAAGCCTTCTACATACATTGAGTGTAGCTTGAGGTAAGGTTGCATTCTGAATGTCATTAGAAAATGCCCCCATGTCCAAAGACAATAAAAATTCAAGAAAACTAATACGGGAACCAAGTACCTACCTTGCCTAATGAGAAATAAATAATCACCAATCAACCACATGTGTTTTTGTTTCAACATTGCATTGATGTCAGTGTGTTGTGTGTGTGTGTGCCACACACAGTGGGATGGCCTTGAGGAAGGTCCTCTAAGCACACTTGAATGATGATTTCAGACGAGAGAACCATATTTAAAATTAGATAACAGGATGTGGCCAAGAAGATTGTTTGGCTGCTGGATATTCTCACTTCACCCTATTTGGCATCTCAAGACCACTCCTGTTTTTGCTGTACCTCCACTGTTTTACTAGTTTTTGCTTTAGTGTTCTATATAGACTACACATGTGGAGCAAGACACTACTTGCGACACAATGCCATATAAGCAGTCACATTCACATGGGAAATTTGGAGTCTTCAATTAACCCGGCAATTTGGAATGCGGGTGGAAACCGGAGCGCACACAAGCACAGGGAAAACATGCAAACTTCATGCAGTAAGATGAGAGGTATGACTTGAACCTAGGACCTTTGGCTACAAGGCAGACATGCAAAGCACTCTCTTTTTCTTTGACAAAACATTGTTATCTCAAGTGTGGCTCCATTCTTCCTTGTGTTCCATCCTGTCTCCTGTCTTCAGTCTTCCTCGCACCTCCTCCTCCTCCGTCAAACTTTATCAACCGAGCAGCTATATCAACAAAAGTTTCCACTCAGGACACAAGAGGGGGAAAGGTGAAACAATAATCATTAATTATCTCCTCCATCCCAGACTTCCACTCACTTTAACTGCCCTTCATATCTGCCGTCATGCCTCTTTTCCTCTTCTTCAACTCTCCCTTTGAAAAGTTTTAAGGGCCTGTTTTGGAAAATAACCTCCACTCGCTCCGACTGTTTCCTCATTTGGTATAACCATTTGTCACCCTTTTTCTTCCCCTGGCAAGTTTCCATTGTTGCCATAAATTATTTCTTTATTTGTCACACACCGGGAAACTTCTGAGCTGAGTCATAAAAGGTGGAACATCCCTACAGTCACTGCTTTAAATCTTGCTGTCAGTAATAATATTATTCTGGCCTCACATGATGCCGCTCCACCCTCTCCTCCCTCTCTCTCGTAATATGTTTATTTATTTGTTTATTTATTTTGAAACATCTTAAGATCTATTTTTCACACCCTACACACACATCCCACCACGCTTGCAACAAACATCCAAGTTTCCCACTCGCTTTTTTGGACACACAGTACTTTCCTTGAGTACACGAGGAAAAAAATGTGCTGTATCATGAACATTTGGAAGGAAATTGGACAAAAAGTTGAGGAAAAATGAGCATCACAAATCGCATATGGGAAAATCACTGTGGCACAATCCAAAACGAATTCAAGTCTTCCTTTCATGCACTTCAAATATAATTAAAAAAAATACGTTGGACTTGATAACAAGCAAAAAAAAAAAATGCAAATAACCACATACCAAATGGGTAGAATAAAAACTATATTCTCATTTTATCTGGATTTGCATTAAACTTCGAACGGATTCTTCTTTTGACAAATTTGCAGTTTTGCATAAATTGGCTGTGTAACTTTTGTGCAATCATGGGAACGAACAAGCAAACCAACCGACCAAAAAAACAAACCAAAAAAAACAAAACAAAACAAAAAAAAAAATACTACCAGCACATGCTTGCTTAGGCATGCAAAAATAAATGTTATGGTGTTCTGAGCGTCTTATCAAACAGAGCCTTAAATATAATCCGTCCACCTACATGGAAGATCCTCTTTGGTATGAGAATAAAAGACTAGACACAAGTCAGTTGTTTCTATAAAGAGTTAAAATAAGAACCATAAAAAAGTCATATTTGTGCTAATCCAATTGAATTAAGGCAAATGCTAACTGAATACATCATGATATGTTAGAACGTACTGTCCATGACTTGTTTACATCATACCCTATATCTTGGCTCATATATGTGTTCATATGTGAGTGGATACATAGAATTGAATTTGTGCGAGCATGTTTAGGGTCCATATGGTAACCACAGCAGCCAAGAAGAAAATAACCGCTGTAATCTTTTCCGATGAACCGCTTGTCACTTCAGGAGGGCACAGCACGGCGCCTACACACTTGAAACTTGTGTCCACACTTGCAAGACACGTGTTGAATGATGAATGGGAATTTTGCAACTGACCTCATCGTCGCTGTTGGGACCACCAGAATTGAGCATCATTTATCACAACGAAAAACTATAAATAGCATAAAACTGGCCCTCAAAAAAGTGAGTTTTTATTGGAAAAAAGTCTTTCCAAAGAAGCATTTCTGCAAATTGGTCACTATGTGCGGTTTGTGTTGCAGCCAGACTTCCCATAAATCATACTGAATTACCTTTCTGTGTGGAGTGGCATGTTGTGTCATTGCCATGTGGAAGCTGTGAGCTCCTTTAAGTTGAGTCTTCCCCCAAAGAGAAGCCAACCTCTGAACACACTCATCTCCAGAACATAGTGGAACTTTGGACTTACTCTACAAAAGAGAAAAATTACAACAAATAAAGTGGAGATTTGCGACTGAACTGAGGACGCATGTTGAGATTTGTAGTTTGAAGAACGGCTTGTTATTGATAGCCAAGTGATTGTGTGGACCTGGAGATGGAGCAACATGATATGTATCCAAAGATGAGGCCGGCGGCTGCTCAGGTTGAAAGTGGACTTTGTGTACAGGCAGTAATGACCCTTCAGGGGACACGAGAAGGACAGCTTGGCCAGGCAGCCTCTGTTTGATTCTGTAATGGAATACGATGACATTATTTTGTCTTGGTGATAATTGTACATAAAACGTATATTATTGCATTTACTGGTTTCATTCGTCCAGAGCACCATATTTAAAGGGAATGAGAGGGGAGCTGAATCAAACTACCTTTAAAAGGCTTTTTTTATGCACGTAACTTTAGCTCAGAGTATGAGTACTATTGCCACCTCTGCAACAACATTTTTTATTGAGTGATAGGATTATTTGTCAAGACTACTATACGTACGGTTTATAATGCATTTCCTTTACGTGATAGAAATAAACATCACTATATTAACTTTGACTGGGGCATCTAAAAGAACAAAAACATGGATATGATATAATGCTCAACAAGGCTAACAAAACGGCTGTGGAGCTAATACTGCTGAAAATTGCACTAAATCCCTTGAAAAAAAAACATTGCATCTGACCTAACTGGAAGACACCAAAAGCGAATCAAGATAGTTTTTCATTTCAGCATTCTTTCACATGAACTGTTGACCGCTTGCTTCTAAACAAATTAACCTGCCAGGACCAGTTTAAAGGCACACTCACACAGCATCATCACACATCTTTTTTATTGTAATATTGAGTCATGCCAATTTTTCTGCCTGTTTCTTATTACTTAACAGCGACAATTTGATTTGACACAACATAGATAAACCTGTGAATTTAACTGTGAATTTACTATGAATTTAAGTCCATTAGAATGAAATCCATGCTTCAAATAAAACTTTATTTTCCCTCACATTTCTCACATGGGAGCTTCTCATTAAAACCGGGCCATTAATCAGGCATGAAAACATGCCCTTTGCTAGTTCACTGCTTAGATTGGAGGCGAGTAATTTAATATTTGCTGAGCGCTGGTGTCTCAGACCCCTAGTTAAATGCACACATGTTAAAATTAAATTAAATCTAAAATGGGACGAAATCACACATTTATGCCCTCTTGATGGGATTAACATTACAATGAAATGATTTACTTTTTGGATTAGTCCTAAATCCATGTCTGCTTGAATCTTAAAATCGAACAATGGATTGCTGAGTCCTAAATACTGCTGTGTTTTCAAAGTGAGCACGGTGCATGTATTTCATTTTGGGGACAAATGCAGTAGGCAAACATGGTCAAACCAAAATAAAGACCTCTGCCAAATCTTAAGAAAGCGGTGAACTGCTCTTAGTGAGTAATTATAATTTCCTGTATAGGGCTTTATGAGTGAAAGTCAATGAATGAACTCCAAAGTGATGCATGTGTATGCTAATGTTAACTGATTGACCATCTTACCTTCTATTACACATTGTTCCGGTATGGGGATCTGTTGTACCATGCCCTTACAAAATTCTCGGATCATTTCCAGATTGTCTCTTAAGTGGATGAAGAGTCTGTCTGCTACCTCAGCCTCCTCCTCTTTGTTCTTCTGCTCGCTGTGTGCTCCCTCTGCCTTTTTGACCCCACTGTCTGGCGCAGGGGCAGCGGTGGATGTGGACGCATTGTCTGTCAGTTTTTTGGCTGGAGGTTTCTCTTCCTGGTGTTCTGCTGAATGCCGGCAAGGCAAAGTGCTGGTGAATGTGATGTTGTCTGGACTCAGCTCCACTCCTCCATCATCCCCGCCGTCTGAGTTGATGGAACGCAAGCGCACAACGTGAAGAGCCAGGCTCTTGGATCTAAGAGAGACACCACAGTGTCACCATGGTAAAATGCAAGTTTGATCCTAAAACATCTATAAACAATCTTCCAGTTGATGCCTGCTGCAAATAAATAAGACACCACATTGGGTGGAATTTGCTTATGAGACCTCTGAAACACCAGCCTATATACTTTGGACATACCTGTTATGCTGTATTGTTCTGCTCTTGTTCAATGGATGCTAACAATTTGTAGGTGTAAGGCAGTTTCCAACTGCCTATGTTACAAGCACCACCAACTACATCAAGTGAACTTGAGGTTCCTTTCTCAAGTGAATTTAACTGCATTAAGGAGTGGTGGAACTCCCATTGGTCGGGAGTCAAGCGAAATACAAAAAAAAAAAAAAAACACCCTTCCGCACAATAAAACTGCTGTGGGACAGGTAACTTCAATCATGGCGGCTTAAAAGTGACTTCTTTATTCCCTTTAAATGCAGCATTCTCGTTGGGCACTGACAGTCTTAACGTGGCAGATAATCAGGATTTAACATGGGCAAGCACATGGGGTTCCAAAACATCTACACAGTGAGGTGGGCATTTGGAAACCACCTTCCTAACCTCCATTGTTCAAATTCCACATAGAAAGGCTTAATCACTGAATCATGTGGCCTAAAAGACTTTCAAAGTCAATGTGTGCTGATAACAATTCCCCTTACCTGTTGAATCTCATCTCTCGTTGCTCGTCCCTCACTGCTTGGTTCAGGCTGTATCGCCGCTGGGGGGCGGGAGAGTCCTCTTGCACCTCCGGCTCACCCCCTGCCTTCACCAACTTCCTCGACTCAGAAATCTCACCTCCAACTCCTTCGCATTGAAGCGATGTGCTGGGAGATGGCGAACAATGCCCATTCTCACTGTAACACACACGCACAAATTTAGGAAACAAGATGAAACTGTTTGCATGTTCTTCCTGTGCTTACGGTGGTTTTCTCAGACCTCCCCGGCTTCCTTCCAAATCCTCAAAATGCAATGCATGTTAGGTTAATCAAAGACAAAACTGTCCACAGATGTACATGTGAGTGTGAATGGTAGACAAATACTCTATATGTGCCCTTCAATTGGTTGGCAACCAGTCTAGGTTTGTGCCCCCTCTCTCACCTAATGTCAACGGTAATAATACATAAAATAACACCATCGTGCTTTCGTATTTGACAGAGGTACGAATAACACGTTTTTCTTTGTCTGAAAGGTTTTTCTTACCACCCAGTTTCACTATCGTGAGAGGAGAGGACCCCAAGCAAAGCCCTCAATCCTGCACAAAATGCTTTTCATCCTCCCACACGCACAAACACATGCTGACCTGTCATGCATGCATGATTTTATTATGTAACCCTGTGTGTGTGTTTGGGGCTGGGGGGTAACATTCAAATCTGAATGTTTTCAATAATTCCTAAATTTTCCCTCGATACAAATAAACAATTGATAAACACAAACACACATAACAGATTGTCCTCAGTATTGTTAGGGAGGCGGCTTAACTATTTTGTCTAAACTACAAACAGACAGAAATGTTTAATCATCGCCAACAGATTAGTGACAAAAACCAGATCACTAGTATTAGAAAATCAACAGTAGAAACCGACCTAAAAAGAAAAGTATCATGGAACAGATATCATTCAAGAGCTTATGTTTTTTGCTAAAATTACTAAAGAAAATTGCAATGGACAAACAGGTGACTAAGATTCCAGTATGACTTAATATGTCATCAGCAGATCATATGATTATTTGGCTGTAGAAAAACTATCCAGCTCCCTTGTGCTTATCCTGTTAGGTGTGACGGGTGAGCTGGAGCCTGTATCCCAGCTGACTTTGGCCAAGAAGCAGCATATACGCTGAACTGACAATCAAATGCAGTACACATCTGCATACTGAAATTCTCACTCATTCTCACCTGCTGGCAATTTAAACATAATCCACACAGACACTGATTTGTAACATATCAAATGATTTTTGAATCAAGATGATTAAAATTGCATATTACACACACAGTGATCTATCCACCATAAATTCTGATTCCTCTCCCCAGACTAGTTGTCGTAGTACCAAGACTGATCCGTGAGAGGCAACATGGTGCTACAGGGCATGCAGAATGTGGGAGAATACAAATAATAAGAAAGAGTAGTACAAAACATCAATAGAAGATAGAATAATAATAGTTCGGCCAGGCTAACTAAATTTCAAAAGTCATTTTTATTGTGATGAATGTAATGATGTCTTATTTGCACACCCCACACAAGAAGATAATTGCTCAGGGGAAGTCAAGTCAAAAATGTTCTTTTCATTTATTCGTTCTATGTAGCCACACTTGTCTAAACACGGTATTCCAATTATTACATTTGTAGAATATGAAAAAGAACATATTATTGTACAGAAAATGTTTGCACTTGACTTCTCCTTCAAAGACAACTGAAAATCTGTTTAATGATGACGAGTATGCCTCCTCTGACCTGCAGCGTACGGTGGCACTCTCTTCCAGCCGCCTCCCGAGCATTCTGGCTATGGCTGTGAATGAGTTGCTCAGCCTGTAGAGGTCTTTACCATGGCCTCCCAGCACAGACGGGTAACGGTCTGTCAGGGCTCGGATCTCCAGCAGCAGCGTGTGGTGAAAAGTGTGCTCCATATCACCCAGAAGAGACACCAGGTAAACCAAAGAATTGCGTGCGTGCACCTGAGGAAAAAAAAAAAAAAAAACATTGACGATTATAGAATTGATTTCTTCAAATTCAAATTCCATCATGAAACCTTTGAGCACAGAGTCAATTTTTTCTCAGCAGATACAAAGTTTGCTAATGGTGACTTTAGATTTGAACAATTACATTTCTATGGTAATGAGTATTTGTAAATAAAAATTTGGATTTCATTATTTAAAACCGGCATATTAATTCCTAACAAACCTTTCCATTTTTTATTATTTTTTAGGGGGGGATATAGTATTTCAGGGGTGTCAAGCATTTTTGCTACGGGTCACATTGTTGTTGTGCTTTCCCTCAGATGGCCACTGTGCTGTATGTATGTATTCAGGCAGTAGGAAAATCTCATGCGTGCTGGCAGTCATACTGCATGATTACCCCCCTGGGCTGACTCTAATAACATGGTATGAGTAGAGCAAAGGTGATAGGATTGAATATCAGCTCTCTTGCAATTTTCAATCCAAATACCCCCCCCCCCCCCCCACCCTATTTGTTGATAAAAAGCAAACCAAAGCCCAAAAACCACAGACGTTTTTAAGATTGCTCCCTGGGAGTATAAATTGTTTCATAAAGCATCGTCAGTCTTCACAAGAAAACATTTTAATATACTGACAATAAAAAATGGGACATCAACATTTCACAGCAGTGGGGAAAATTGGTACTTGTACATTGCTGGCAAGATTGACTGATACGACCTATGAATCCAGCTGGTGCAAACATTTTGTGTTGGAAATCTTCAGCATGAGACACAAAAATGTGATTGATAGGGAAAATGCTCTTTCTGTATAGTTTGGGCATGTTTTACAAGCTCATTCTGTTGGATAATAACCTCTTGTGTGGATAATAAACCCAACTGTAAGACTAGAAGTCAGCGGGTTTCCACAAAACAGGCCAAGGAGGTATTTAGCAGTGTCGAAGGTGCAGTTCAACAATGAAACAGAAGCTTGTTGGGGTGCAGATTACAGATATGGTATGTTATTATTACACCTCAGTGCTGGCTTTATTGATTTAATATTTTCCATTCTAAAAGGCTATGGCGCTTACAAGCATTACACCCAAAGCGCAGGTTATTATGTTCATCATAGAACAATAATGTGAACCCTTTTGAGATAGTAATGCAAAAATCATGGGAATAGTTCCTGGAGAAAAAAAATCCGAAAGAATCAACTTTAGAACTTTCTTTATTTTTCAAGTTGAAAGGAAAAGTAACTGCGTTGAGTTTCTATACCGCTCTTTGGTCTTGCAGCAAAACTGGAGCTTATTCCAGATGACTTTGGCAAAAGCTGTGGTTCACCCTGGGCTCTTTGCTAGCCAATTGCTGTATTAGTTTTATGTTCTCCCCAAAAATTATCCCGGACTGATAAAAGATAAAGTTCAAATTCCATGGAGAGATTCAGACTGTACCTAAAAGCACAAAATAACATTGCAACTAATAAATAACACAGTCACATGGTCAATAACAAACTCTTTTTCATAACTAGTGCAAATACAGTGCTGCACTTGTCATGGAGAGGCTGGTTAGTCCACGTGTTAGGAATTTTGCAGACTTATGCAAGTAGGTGTATTTAAAAAAAAAAAAAAAGGTGGTTTGCACCATTGTAGGCATGATCAGAGCCAACTTGATTCAAAACCAGAAATCAGAAGGTCTTTTCTTTAAATGTGGCAGAATGACAATGTCAGATTTAGAAATGAGATATGACATGTCCTAGCAGCTCAGAATATATTCCTCTATGCGTAGAGTGTAGTAACTTTCATCCACCACATTGTCAGGTGCAGCGACCGTATGTCAAACAACACACCCTCGCTATGCTAGAACACCCAGCATAGCCCAGAACGGTCTCCCTAATTTTCAAACTCACACAGCGAGACTTGCGCGTTCACAAAAACAGTAGATACGGGTATGCGATAAAAGGTTTCAAAAGGTTATGCCAGCATTTCCACATGCGCAATCTAAAAAAAAATAGAGCCCCAGGACACCTATGCTTTCTTCTGTACAATGCACTGTTTTATATTTTTGAGGTCTCACTGAGATAATTGATTAATTTGATATGTTTGGACCAAACAAAACAATAAAGACAATCAATACAAATGAAGTCCTTCTGGAGCTAAAGGAAGAAAGAGAAAGTTGTGCAACCAGTAAGTGTGTGTGTGTGGGGCAACACTAACTTACAGGAGGCACTGCCATCACTAGGAGGTCTCTGCTGCGTCATTTCCCAGAAAACCAGGCCTTAGTTTCCAAATAGTTCCAATGTGGAAAAAGTACAGGACACCAACAAATGATCACAAACTACGTGTTTGTGTGTGCTGAAGTTGGGTTTTGTTTTTCACATAGAGGACATATGAAAAGTGGTGCTGCCATCTATTTTTATAAAGTGTCAATCATATCCATTTGCTACAGTGAGAATGAAAAGTGGTGCTGCCAATTATCTTTATTAAGTGTCAATAATTTCCATTTGCTATAGTGACATTAATAAAACAAAACAAATTAAAAACACATACGTATATTGTAATTTATTTATTCTGAGTCACTGATGGTGGTGTGGTACATTTGTCTGATTTTGGTGCAACCAGCATGGGTTTATTCTTCACTCAGTCACTGTTGTCTGCAACTACTAGCAATCAGTTCAGAATGTTGTTTGCCTTTCAGTTAGTCAGTTGGGCTAAGCTCCAGCTTTTTGCGACCTCGGTATAAAAGATGGATGGACGGATGGACAGACGGATGGAGGGATGAACAGACAGACAGATGGATGGGATTCTTTGTTGACTTATTTAGTCTAGTCACGATTTTTAATGAGTTGGTTAAATTGAATCATTGCAACTCAGTACGCAAGAATGCAGCCAGGCCTTCAACGCAGTTCACTAGTTGGTATCTCCAAACACTTTCCCCATGAGTCAGTTGTTTATTGTGTGTGCTACAAGTATAATTGCGTGTGTGTTTATGCGTACCTCATTGATGATGCCCACAGCACCGTGGATTTTGGCCACGTGCCCCAAAAGAGCAGGCCGTTGTTGTCCCACAGTCCTGAGCTTTGGCAGACAGCTGACCAACGAGGAGGGGCTGGCTTGAGCCACATCCACCAGAGTGCCTAGAATGGCCTCAATTAGAGACTGGTTGCCTAGGTAACTGACAAGGGCAGGCACCTGGGGGCTCAACATCTGAAAACAAAGTTGAATTCATACTTTTACCATGAGTCTAGCAACACAAGGTTTTGGTAGTGTGCAGATTGAGCAAGCGGAAGGGTGAATATGTCTTTCTCAGAGGTGAGCAGAATGAGATGAACAGTATGGTGACTGATGATAAACAAAGACATGACTGTAGGATCGTCTGGAAACACTCTGGCAGTGAACTGTTCCTCCTCATTATCCACAATGAGACAGCACTGGATCAGACGATTGCAGAACACTCCTGCTGCTTCAGTTTAAGTCACTTCAACTGAATAATCACATTTGCGTCACATTGAAACTCAGAACATTCTAAACGGTCATTTAAGATGGCAGTGATGAATGAGACATTTTTTAGGGACACTTCATTCAGTCAACCAAGTGGACACGGCTGGCATATGATTTTTTTTTTTTACTATTATTAACAGATGGCATAGTTATGGTTGAGTACAATTAGTCACCTAAAAATATGACATGACCAGCTCTTTAACATTGCAGTGTCTGCTAGTAAGTAAACATTTTATTTTGATCATAAAGTGTTAGTGTTGGGTGTTGTTGTTGTATGTGCTTTAGAGCAATGTTGACATTTTTATTCCTTCCACACCCTCTTTAGTCCTGACATGCCGTCAAGCAACACGCACATGATAAATACAACCTCACCAGCGGATGCTGCTCAGCCACCATTTGAAGCAGTCTGATCAGGTGTTGCTGTTCTGCGGAATCCAGCTGTGACATTATAGCAGTGAGCTTGCCAAGGTGACGGTGTATGACATTAGGTTGTCTGGGGTAGACTGAGGGGAGCACACGGAGTAGCATGTGGTTGCCTGCGGACAGACGGGAAGAGACACTGAACACAGGTCATATTTTCATTTGGATCATGTTCAGCAAAAAAAATAATAAGAAGAAACCACAGGTCATATTTTTATTTGGGCTTCAGGTTTTACAACAAGATGATCCATAGTTATAACTCATCTTAACGAACTGCTTTTGTAGGATGTGTAAAAGCTGTGGCAAGGTCACCAATAAATATCGAAAGGATGCATCAATCTTTCAATCTCATTATGTCCATTTCCTCTTCCAGCACACTTAAGACTTGGCTCTTCATAAAACTAGACACATACTGTAGAGGGCATGTACAAAAACAAAGCTTTTTAAAGACTGAAGCTGAGCTTTTATGGGATTCTTCTGAGGAATTTTAAAGGTCCGCATAGGAATACTCTGTGGGGGATTTAGGAGTTATACTATTGGACCCTCAGGCATGTGCATGTCTAAACACATGGAGAGCATGTGGGAAAATAATATATACAGTGCGAAAACTTCCAGCATTTCCTTTAAAGCTCTGCATACACTGGTTGATTTCTGCCGTGTTGTTTTTAAATCCCAACTCACCTGAAAGACTAAATCTCCTGTGATGGGAAATCTTTAAGACTGCATTGTATGCTGCACCTGGTGCTGGTCTATTTATTTCCTACATAAGACGCTAGTGTGCTGTTTCATGCAAGAATGATATCGGGGCTAATCTGGTATAGTCAAATCATGTTTGCCGACAACAATAATCTAATATTTGTCTGCCGATGACAAAAGGGTGCCCAAGAAGTGCACGAAGGACAAATGTCGGACGGGGAAATTTTGCTGAATTGCTTACTTTTGATAAAAAGTAACAAAATGTTACTCTTATCATTTGCAGTGAAAATGAATAAAAACACAAATGTTCATCCTTCATGCCAATGCTGGATTGATTGGATGTTCATTTATTTAGCTCAAATACACTGAAGGGAAATTTAATCATTAAACTCCATCTGGACAAGATCTTGGTTGAACACAATTTTGACACACTCAAAATTCACCTCATAATACTTCCAGTCACTTGTTCCCAATTCCTTCTTGCTCCCTTAGCTATTGATCAGTTAACAATCATTCACAGCGCCTGAAATCAGTACTGATTCACAAATGAGTCAACCCGAAGTGTGGAATTTGACCTTCCCAGCCCCAACTGACACAACACAACCCAGCATCCCGAAAGACCAACATCACTTCTATATGGCTTGTTGTCATTAGGGTGCCTTAGGGACCCAGGTGAACTGGAGCCTATCCTAGTTGATTTTGGGTGAGATGTAGGATACACCCAAGGCGGGTTCCCGGCCAAACTCAAACAAAGGTGACATATTTAGGTAATTACATAATGGGAAGGAAAACACTGAAAATTACTGTGGTAACAGAACTGCTAAAATGACAAAATCATTAAGTTAAAATTGTGCATACGAACCATTACAGCTGCCTCAAAAGTTGGATTTATGAAGACATGTGCTGTATGTGAACACCACAGCTGTTCTTCTCTCCAACCACAGCTGTATTTTTGCTTTCTCTGCTTACTTTTGAAATATTAAAAAGAAACACTGTCTGGCATTTAATATATGACCCCTTTTCCAGCGTGTCTCGAGATTGCTTGGCATGGACCATAAATTACGATTGTTTGCTCTTTCTCTGCCATTCCGCAGAAATGTCTTACGTGATATATCACCTTTAAATTTGACCCGTCCTCACTGGTTAGTTGTGCAAGATAAACCAAGTTGTATAACAAAGCTGTATTTGTTCCAACGTTAAGTACAGTGAAACTTTTGTAAACATCAAAATGACAGCACATCAACACCGCAAATTGAAGTGGAACTTCTTAGTCAAATGCACATTTCCAACCAATAAGAATGTCTCCTTAATAACCATAGAATATCATAACCTGTCATCTGTGTGCAGTCCATGCAGCACACAGAATTAAATGTTCAGTTTTCTTTCTAAATTGTCTTGGATTTATTCACTGTTTTCTACCGGGGGTCAATTAGCTCAATAAATCTTGGTGGTAGGTGTCACATGAGCACACAAAAGAGATCTGTGAGCAAATGCTTGTTAGCTTGTATCCCACATGGGTATGCTGTTCCTAAAGTCATGTATGTCACTTGAACATCTCAAACATGTGAAGGAGGGAGTGAGGGTCACATTAAGGCACAGGAAAAAAAAACTTCTCTCAGGGAGACCATTATTTTTAAAATACTGGTCAAGAGTTCATTATTTCCATTTAAATGTATTGCTCCATCAAAATAAGTGGACGCACAGGCATTATGGTCTAAACCACTGGCAACAAAAGTTAATGCACCCCAAAGTGAAAATGTGTCAACATTTTATGTGACCACCAATTTTTCCCAGGAGTGTTTTTTTCTTTTTAAACCAAGGATTCCCAGGTTGACACTGGAATCCTCTTCCAATCCAAGACAACATTACAGAGTTGGTGGGTTCAAGTTTAGGTCTGTGGTGGCTGTTTGTGGGGTCGTTATATTGTTGGAAGAGTGCCTTGTGGTCCGGTTTCCCAAGGAAGGGGATCGTGCTCTGCATCAGTATCTCGCAGTAAATTCTGGCATTCATAATTACCTCTGTAGCTTCAATGCCAAGAGCTTCCACCCACCATGCTTGGCTATGGCTTGTTTTTAAGTTCTTGTAAAGTAGTTACCTTTTACGTATGAAGTTATGGAACAATCTGCAATATTGCCCAATGAGTCGGATAGGGTCAGCATTTCATACTGCTGAGTCAGTAGTGACTGAACATGAAAACTGCTTTTCTATTTGAATGCCACTTTACATTATTTCAGTGTGAGTCAGGATTGTCAGGAAGTAAATGGTATTTCTCAAGCTTGCGTTAGGTTTCCAACATCTAATTTACACATTCATAAAAAGGATGACGTGCTGTGATTTGTTTCTATTACTGCTTATGAGGGTGCAACAGTGCTACTACCATAAAATATGCACAACAAACATAAGGTCAAGAATCTTAACTTTCTGGCAGTATAAATTCAAGTCATAAATTTTGGTTCAACTTCATTTTCAATACTTCAAACTTACCCAAACTTGTCAATCATTGTTTCAAAAAAACAGTTTTGGGATTGGATTATATTTTGTTGGATATTATACTAGATTACATTAGATTCAGTTTTTATGTAATTCTAAGGTAACACAAAATTACAATTGAAAAGCAACAATTTCAACAACATTAAAATGTACCTCACGAAACCACACTTCTACCCATTTAACGACCAAGTACAATACACAACTATGCAAAGAGACAAAAAAAAAAAAGACACACAAGAAGGCTAAGTAGCCAAAGGAATGTAGCCACGAGGAAGTGATTAGGTCCATCGGCAACACCAAACAGACAAAAGCACACGCAAGGAAACATATGTGTAATCTTCACACATAACAAACATCATCAAAAGATTTTCTGAGTCACAAATAATAGTGTAGAAAACTGTGAAGCAATTTAAATATCATTTAGAAAACTGCCTCTTTTTCACACAGGCACATGCAAACTCTGCATGGGGCAAAAATCAATCTCTCTGTTTCTTCTTCCATTACCTGTATCTCCCTCTCCCTGTGTGCAGCGGCAGTAAAGTTTGATTACGACATACAGGCTACCTCCAACGACGCATTACTCACTGCTTTGCCGTATTCGCTCTCAGGCTGAGGCTCGGCTCAAATTTCATTGGCACAAAGAGCGCTTTCAAAACATTTGGAGGTAAGGACGATGGTCTGGTTTTATTTTAGTATGACCATTATAAAAAGCAGCATCACCATATAGTCACAGAAGAATATTTCTAAGCAGGCTAAACAAGAGGAGGTTAAAAGATGATTGGAAGAGTTATCTCAGATTTTGTAATATCGGGGTAAAAAGTACTACACATTAAAAACTTAACAGAAAATGACCTTTGATCCAGACTACACCATGCAAAACCCGCAAAACATGTAACTCATGAATTCCAATATTGAATAATACATATTTGTAAAATGCTTACATCATATTTTTGATATTAAATTTCTATGGCCATTGGAGGACTTTATAAAAAGTTCCCTACCACTTCTGCAGGACCAGACGAGAGAAAAAATAGCTAGTTCAAACATTGCTTTGTGGAACGCTGATTGACTTCCACTTTCTTTGTATTATGACCAATTTTCTAATGTGGACGTTAACAGTTTATATACAAATATAGTAAAAGTAAATGAATGTCTCCCCTGAAAACGTGTTAACTAATGGGAAACATAGACTTGTGCGTGAGTTTAACCCACTAAGCCCCCTTCTATATCTCCGAATCTGGCTGGAGTAGACGACACCGCTTGGCTTGCTGCCAAGGATTGCTCAGCATTTAACCAGAAAGAATGGGAGCGGTAGAGAGGAAGAAGGGGAGGATGTGGAGGGGGAGGAACAAATGTTGCATGAGGTATCAGGGAGGGAGAGCTTGAAAAAGAGAGCGGTGGACCGGAGAAAGTGAGAGACCGGAGGGGACCACGGTGACTGATAGAGAATTTCCTCACATGCACGCACACACAGAGAGAAACACAAAGGAGGCCAGATATTTTCCTCACACATCTGTTTGGTTCTGCCACCTGTGAACACTCACTCACACATAGGCAAACGCACACAGAAGAACAGCATGTTGTACTGGAAGCTTCCCCTAGCAGTGGGTGCGTGGTCGATATGTGTATGTCTGACTCTGAACTATGAGGACGATATTGAAGTCAACTATGCCGACACCTACTACAACGAAATCACAGAAGATGAGACGCCAGAACGTAAGTGTTACACTTGACCAATTAACTCCAGATTTGAATGCTTCACTTAACATTTTTCTTGGCAGTTAGGAGTGGTAAAAATTTGACTTGAAAAAAAAATGTCTATACATTTAAACAAACTAACAAGATAAAAACTAATAAAACACAGGCTGTAAATAAGAACTTGGAAGACAAACAAATGTTTCACAACTTTGGGGCTTCCACTGTATTCTGTCAGGCGTGACAAAGCTGCAAATTCTACTTGTTGGAAACTTATGGACATTTCATCATCTCAGGCAAACTAAATGAACAAAGTGCACGCCAAACACCACACAGCTTGCATTTTACAAGTTTGTTGATTTAAACATAGCAGGAGGTCTCTTTGCACCGTCAATAGTTAAACAGCAGCAAATGTCGCTCGGGCAACATCCCAGTTTTTATAAAGTTGACTGAACATCCTTTAGATGAGTAGTACTGTGTGTAATGACAACATTGGTCACACTAATAGAAAAGAGTGACATAAAGAAATGAAAGTGAAGAAAGAGAGGTAGCCCAAAAGAAGACACTGACAATTTAACCCTTAACGGAATTTGAATATGTGTCTATGAATATGAGAGATGGGCCATGGCACAGTTCATTTAACGTTTTGTAGTCCTTCCAACATTTTTTCCCATAATAAATAATGGAAATAATTATTTTTAGGGTTAACTTGAATTTGATGCTCACTGAATTGAGGTCACATGACAAGGTTGCACTGTAAGAATATCCTTATATATTGTATTTTTCCCCGATTGGTTGGGGGAAATTTTACCGTCACATCATCTATCAAAAAGAAAAAAAAATCAAACGTTTAATGTTGAAGTTACTCTTGTTTCTGATTCTTTAAATCAGTTTGCATTAAGCCTCCAGATTGTGTTTTTTGATTTGGAAATTCTAACCAAAAACACTAAAGCCACTCTGGGGAACATGAAGTGTTCAAAACACACCCAGCAAGGTTTAGTGTCTCATCCCCATGATTCTAAGTCACGTAATGAGGTGAAGATCAAAATTATGCAAGTTCATTTACAGACCCACTGAAATCCCCAAGAAATGTTTCTCTGACCTACTTTTGTGAGTCATTGGCAGGGCAAAAAGCCTCACAGTATTTTCTCTTGGAGGAATTCACCAACCTGAACCTTTGTCTCAGGGACCAAATTCTTTCATGGTTGATCTGGCGCTAGTAATGAATGGTGCTTTTAGAGTGGGCCCCGCCAAATGGCATTATGTTAATTAGCTGCAACTCCCAAAAGGTTACCGTGGGGGTGTAGTTTTACACTTGTCAGTTGGGCAGGCACCTCCGTAAATGTTACAGTTGTGTGGCTTCCAAATGCTTTCCGTAATCATGTTGACACTGGTCCATGTAGCGCTCATAGTTCTGCTCAATGGTCCTGAACCACACCAGAGTTTTGTTTGCAAGACCACCTCTTAAAGATGCCTGGGTCCATTTGTTTGGTGTGTCCCAGGGTTTGGATGATCACCAGAATTCCTTTTATCCAAACAAATCTTGTCAACGGTTAACACAACCTCAATGTCAGACAATGTACTTGTCATTCTCAACATTAGAGTGCTTGCTTTGGTACCCAGCAGTAGAAAAATGATTCACACTTTTATTCCACTTTACAAGCCATATTTGTACTTCACACTTGATGTTGCAGAAAGACAAAATAAACTTCAATTGAAAACTAGCAGGAGGAATTTGGCATGTTAACTAAGTTGTTCTTTCTCTTTTTTCCATCTGTAGCCACACCGAGTGCAACTCCCTGTAGTTCTCCAGACCTCACAAAGTGGGACAAAATTTTCTCAATGCTGGAGAATAGCCAGATGCGGGAGAACATGCTTCTGCAGTATGCCGATGACATTGTCAAAGTGGAGATGGGGTCTCTACGTGGGGAAATCCTCAGGTCAGTTGGACGACTGAATGGGATGTTTATGCAAAAATGATAAAAAACATCTGGGTCCTGTTGAGTAACATCTGATATTTTACAATTTCCAAAAACGTATGATCACTTGAATCATCCACAAGTCATAACGTCACAGTATTTGGTCATAATAGATTGCAGTAACTCCGTTTTAATCATTGATGTTGGTTCCGTTGGCTAGATTTGTGGCCCAGTATGGTGGTTCATGTGGGGTTGCAGTGGAGACAGCCGGAAAGAGGTTGGCCTTGCAGTTGGAAGGCCGACTAAGAGAATCTCTTGAACGATTAAAATTTGGAGATTACATTACCACTGCTGATGGAAATTCAGTTGGGAATTCAAATCACCTGGAGGCAATGCTGCAACAGCTTCTCTCTGCCACACGGAGCCAGGCAACCCGACTTGGTAAGCTAGAAACCAGCTGCTTCAGCCACCGAGGAGGTGTGAAAGAAACATCGCAACTTTCACATGGTGGAAGAGTTGGCCACAGAGAGCAGGAAGTTACAACACAAGAAGTAGCTTTGGAGGCAGCCTTGGTTATGCTGCAGCAGACGAGAATGGAGATCCAGGAGGTACTAAGTTCATCACGGCGCAGACACCTGCCTGCAGGTAAACTGTGGACTCTCTTTGGATTTGACTTCATTTTTTCCAACGTGTCATTTGTTAATTGTCAAAAAGTACATGACTCATCAGATGATTGATTCAATCTTTTGTGATCTCCAATACATTTTCTTTTCACACAGGTAATGAGATGGCCATCCTCTTCCCCATGCGTTCACGTCGCATCTACACTTCAGTTATACCCGATGTCCCTCTTTCACTGTCCTCCTTCACTGTCTGCCTGTGGGTGAAGCCAGTCACAGTCTCCAACAAGACTGTTCTGTTCTCTTATGGCAACCGTCGCAACCCATATGAGATCCAACTCTTGCTCAGCCACACATCAGCCCTATTCACCATTGGAGGAGAAACTCATCTGGTGGAGGCACGAGGTGTAGTGAATGCAAAAGGTCCTACAGAATGGCTTCACCTATGCGGGTCTTGGTCCTCTGGGCAGGGCCTGGCAACCTTGTGGGCAGGTGGGGAAAAGGTTGCTTCTACATCAGGAGTGGCAGAAGGACACATTCTGCCAGATGGAGGCTCACTCCAGTTGGGACAGGAAAGGAATGGTTGCTGCCCTCTGACCCCAAGCAGCAGTGGGAACGGGGTGCCGGGCTTTGAGGCAGGGTTCGATCCCAAGCTGGCATTTGCAGGCAAAATGACGGGAGTGAACATGTGGGACAAAGTGCTGCCAGAGGAGAAGATTTCCCAGATGGCTTTGAAAGAGGGCCAGGGCTGGGAGGAAAGAGGGAACATAGTGGCATGGGGTGTGACAGAAATGGTGCCACATGGAGGCGCTCTATTTATCAACTAAAATAGACTCCCTAATATTCACAAGCCTTGACCTTGCCTATCACAAACATTTAAATCTCTTTAATGCTAAAACTGAGGAAATGCATCTTTATGAAAATATTTCATGGTTTATTTTTGCACCACAATCACTTTTACTGAGGCTACATGTCACACTCGTTCCTCATTGCAACACACAAACATTGTCAAGCATTCATCTCGGAAAGTGTGTGTTGTAGCAGGAAGCGTGCTGCGAGCGATGTTTACCAAAGACCTAATTAGGGTGAAAGAAAGAGTCCATTGTGAAAGTGAGCAACTTCTGAGCCAATAAATAAAAACTCAGCAGACACGAGAGGGGAACCAGAGGACAAAAATAATAAAAATGTTTTAGTTGTAGCGCCATTTATTTACTTTTATTGATACATTTAAGTAATCATTATAAGTCTAGTTTTGTCATACACGGCTAAAATCCATCTTTTGGCATGTCAAACTTGGTCTTTGCTTTTCTAAACTAAAGACCATCCACAGATTAGTCTCCTGTTGGACTAAATAAAAAAGGTACCATGTAAATAACTTTGTAATGAACCGTAATTTTCGGACTATAAGTCGCTCCGGAGTATAAGTCGCACCAGCCATAAAATGCACAATACAGTGAAAAAAAACATATATAAGTCGCACCGGAGTATAAGTCTCACTTTAGGGGCGAATTTATTTGTCAAAATCCAACACCAAGAACAGACATGAACCAGCAACAACAGGCTAAACGATACGGTATGCAAACGTGACATATACACAAACGAGGAGCTGAGAACGGGCCTGAGTAACATTCAGAGTTATTCAAATACGTATTACATAAATAACACATTTATCAAACCATCTATGTCACTCCAAATGATTAAATCCATCGATCGTCCTTTATGTAAACAATGCCGCGTATGCGCCGCATATGCGCCGCTGACGTCGGACTCGTAAGTTGCATTTCTAATTATTCCACAGACCCATATAACGATATATAAAGTATATTTCAAATAACTATCATATAACAACAATATTATCAAACCATCTGTGTCACTCCTAATCATTAAATCCATCGATCAAATTCCTCGTCCTTTAGGTCAACAACGCCGCGCGTGCACCGCACAGATCTAGTA
This sequence comes from Syngnathus scovelli, assembly GCF_024217435.2. Classification (NCBI taxonomy): domain Eukaryota; kingdom Metazoa; phylum Chordata; class Actinopteri; order Syngnathiformes; family Syngnathidae; genus Syngnathus; species Syngnathus scovelli. The sequence continues at coordinate 10,638,694 of NC_090853.1, forward strand.
TATAACTATATTGTAGCGTTAACAAAGTACCAGGAAAGACGTGGGTTTGGTAAACGGCTCTTTATTTAACAAAACAAGAGTTCAACGAGCCAACAACTACTGAACTGTAACGATAAAAACATATACAAGTTGCTACACGAAATAAAATATATCAAATAACTATAACATAAATACGATTTTCAAACCTTGTGTCACTCCAAATCATTAAATCCTTCAAACGTGGGGCCCTTCGTGATCTTCATCATCCCGTGATAGAATCCTTTGTCCTTATGTAAACAACCGCCGCGTTGCTGACGTCACTTGCAGGTCAAATGACAGTAATCCCTTGCTACATCGCGGTTCGTTTATCGCAGATTTTTGAATTTTCAAAATTTGCGAAAAAATTCACATCAAATTATGAAAAAAATTGCGATTTATAGTCCGAAAATTACGGTAATGAGCCATGCATCATGTGATCCAGGCAATACTCGTGACTAAACACTGCTGTGCATATTTTCTGCTAAGCTCAGCCGACTCTAGAAATAACTTTGAACATTTCAGCTGTACGCAATGTTGTATTTTTTTTCCACTTTTTGCCTCACCAAGTTAAGTTTGTTGGATTACTTTGTACTCATCATGTTTACATTTACGTATATTAGTCATTCTATGTCTGCGTAGTCAGCTGTTCAGTACTTTTTACACATAGTGTAATATATAATTTTTTGCAATACAGTTACATTGTAAATTTGTTATATTTGGATTTCATTGTTTTTATATAAGTGAGGGGAATGTTTACAAGGTCTGGTCTTTTGTGAGTTAAATTGTTTTGTAGAATACTGTACAGATATATTAACTGAATTTGGTTTCCCTGGTAATGTCAACAGGCGAAAATGAATGTATTTGCACATAAATATAGTTTGACGGAGAATGTGGGATGAATAAACATATAATAGTATATTTGTTTGCCGAAGTTTTTGATTTCTGAGAGAACTATTTCCCATTGTGGCTAAAGAATGGTTATTTGTAATGTATACTTTACACAAAAATACAATAACATAATATGACAATAATTACTGAAAAAAATTCAAGCAGTAGGGTTGGGCAGTATTCAAAGCTAAAATTTATGTTTGCTTACGTTTTCACTGAATGGAATGGGTTAGAAATTGCACTATTGCCAAAAAAAAAAAAAAAAAAAAAACGCACCATGGTCTGAAAAATATGAAACATCCAATTTTGTCATTATAGTAAATTTTCTCTACACCATATATTGTCCATTTTTGTTTTTAAAAACATACCCATGTGCTAATGGCAAAGCAGCATCAACGTTTACAGTAGTTTGTACACTGTTGAACAGCAGGGTGTTCTTCCAACTATCCATTTATTCATTTTCTGAGCCGCTTATCTCTTTTGTGAATTGCTTCTTTTAGCATGATGTGTAGGTCATGTTACGGTTCAAGTGGCTTCAATATTAGCTAGCTCCCGATTCCAACTGTGTCCGTTAGGGTAATGTCAGTCCATTAATTTTGTTTTTCCTGTCGGCACAAGCAACTTACACGCACATGCACACACTGACTCACACTCCTCTCATATTTAAACTACAGTATGTATGCATACTGTGGTGTGTCAATGAGGGAGGAAAAGACCAGTGCAGAGCTGAGAAAGAAGATGGGAGTGGAGGCCATAGTGGATGTGGTGAGGAGAGGTAGACTGCGATGGTACGGACATGTAGTGAGGAAGGACGAGAACGACTGGGTGAAGAAAGTTATATCGTATAACGTAGAGGGAACAAGACCCAGTGGCCGACCTAAAAAGACCTGGCAGACGACCGTGTCAGCCGGCATGAAGGCACTCGGCATCAACCACGAGATGGCCATGGACCGTTCCCGGTGGAAGATAGCCATATCAAGAACCCAGTCCAACCCAGCGGCGCCTGGAAAACGTACTTTAAACCGATGATGATGATGATGATGAGTATGTATGCATACTGAAAGGAATCTTACTGTCAGTAATTTGCACAGAGCAAACATCAAATACTGGATTAAACCACGTAAATAAAACCAAGTTAAAGGCAAGTATCTTTAAATAATTTAAGTGAAGACAGTATGAACATTCACCAAAGAAAAGAACATACATTAATAATAATAATAATAATGATAATAATAATATTATTATTAATAATAATAATAATAATAATAACAATAATAATAAAGATGAGATGACCTAATAGAACAGTTTAAAGCAGAGTTGTTGAGTTGCTGCTCTCTGATCATCAGGAAGACTAATCATAAAAGTTTCATAAAAGCTGTACATTCAATTTTAATTTCAATTTTAGGAATTAATAAAAGACCTCGATCACAAGAGCTAAGAATTCTGGGTGATTCATAAGTTCAAAGCAAATAGGATGGATAAAGAGCATTAGGAGCTTTATAGCCAATAAAAAATACAATAAAATGAACGCTCAAATGGCTTTCGAGCTGCCTGCTCTCGGCCCCTCAAGACAAAGTAGAATAGATGCATGCTGCTCAACTGAAGATGTATTGCTTGATAGATGACATTTTAAAATCTTGACTGAGAACTTGATAGTCAGTCATGCTCATATAACCACGATATCACAAACTCCATTATTCACCTCACCGATGCATTACATCAGCGTAGTTTCCTTCACACAGTGCTGCTGAGCGACACATGAGTGAAGAGGTCATCTGTTTGTGTTCATATGAGCTGCATGTGTTGGCGTATGTTTTCCGTGTTTACGTTGCACTGTTTACATTCACTTCCACCCGTGGTTGGCAGGGGTGAAATATCAGAGCTCGGTTTTATGTGCCGAAACACCACAAGAAGAAAAATATAATTGGGAGTTGTTACTTTCAAGGCCTCAAAGTTCATCATCCGTCTACTGTTTGGTTGTGTCATCGTCTGGCTTTAAAAAGGACCACCAACAGTTTGTCATCCCCGGTGAGCTGCACTAGCGGATTTTGTGCAATTGTAATGATAAGATCTTTTTGGCATCGTTATCGGTTTCCTTGCTTTCTCGCAGCTTGAAGCATTATCACAGCGTTATCACAGAGTCAACAATTTCAGCACTGTCACATCGCAGCTGACAAAGCATTCAATTGATACATGCATGCTATAACAGTATAATTATGAGTATTGTCCAACCTGCAAGCACGCTGAGCGTTATGGCCTCTGTATGCTCAGCCAGTAGATCGATCTCAACTATAGCAGCCAGCGAGAGATAACTGGACATGTTCCTGCTCAGCTCTCTGTTCCCTGTATCTAAGAAGCGCACCGCCACCGGGACAGCCAACACCATGACTGACGGACAACTGTAATTCTGTGAAAAAAGAAAGAGGAAGATAAGGGAACAAGCAACAAAATGATCACCAGTTGAGAACAGTAGAAAACTTTTGAGTTTAGCCAAAACATTATTTCACTAGTGAAAAAATCTACAGGTATTTTTACAGGTCTTATTTGTGAGCAAGATCTGTTTGACAGTAATGTAATGCACTAATTAACTAACTAAGGAATCTGAGAAAATAGTAATAATACAAGATATACAGACAGGGGGAGCACAACTCCCATGAAAGCAAACAGCAGGTAGACAGAGACGCACTAGCGCCCTCAATTGGTGAAACGGATATGGCTATGAAATGAGTGCATGGAGTATGTGAAGACGAGGACAGCAAAGAGAGATTCCTGCTAATTTGCCACTTGATGGCATAATGTAAAAAATTGTATATGTGAATACTATTCCTGCATGTTGGTGCTATGCTATTATTGCTTGACTAAATGTTCACTCTGCGTCTCAGTGGACTAAGCATCTGTGGATCAAACGACAGGAAGTCAAAGTGAGAACAGAAAGAAGCACAAAGCAGACATGGCTAGAGGGAAAGCAAATGAAAGGGCAGCTGAAGTTGAAAAGACTGCTGGGAGTTTGGGCAACAAAACTGAGTGCTTTTGTCAAATGTCTGTGTGTATGTGTGTGTGGCGGTGTGTGCATGCGTGCGCTAAGACACCACCTGATTACAGGGGTATTAAGCACATTCCTATTTCCACAGCGAGTGCACGGAGGAATAACAGAGGGGCGAGAATCTGACAAACATTACTTACATCATGTAGCTGTGGAGATCTGGTGTGGGAATACACAGGCCCAGCGGTAACTCTACTTTGGTATGCCCCACAAGATGGCGCTATTTATTCTAACTCTCATTCTCTGAGTAGTTTCTCCAACCACTCCTCCATACCACTTTCCTTCAATACTGATTAAACCCTTGACTTATAGTTCTGGACTTAAAAATGATGACTGCAGAAAACAAAAATCCTCCCCAGCAGTTATTTCAGGTTCTTTTTTTTGAAAGATCTCTACAGGAATGCCCACTTTCACATGCAAAATTTGTGGGCTTGATATTTAGACCGGAGTTTGGAATCAAACTCTAACCAGGATGGATGGCAATCGCCCAAGGGACCCATGACTTCTTCCCTAATTTAATTGCGGTGCTACCTTGACAATCTGTGCGGCTCTTCGGGCTCGTCTATCGGACGACCAATAAGGCACCTGCAGGGAACTGTTTTAACTGACCACAGGTGTAAAAAAGTTGAATATCACCTAATGTCCCCAAAAGGTGACCAATCATCCCCATAATTAATGTGCACATCACTACTAATGCCAACTTCAATCTCTGAAGATATCAAAACAATCTGTGGCTACTGCAGTTTTCTGTTAAGTATGCCTAAGGAGCAATGTACGATGCATGATTAATTTCAGATAATTAGTGATGAAAGCACATCATTTCATACTGTCAGCAAGAATACGCTAAACACACCTCAACAGATTTTGTTGAGCGAGCAAGAGAGAACACGTTGCATAGTTAACTGTGTGCGTGTGTGTGTACCTGCAGGATGCAGCTGGTAATGTCGGAGGCTATCTTGGTGTGCGGCGTGTCCTCGGAATTGTCACCTTGAGGCGTGAGGTTGTGTTCCAGACACGACTCCCAGAGCCCTACCAGGGCTGTGCTGTGCCTCTCGATGGAGCTCGTCTCCCTGATGGCAGTGGTGATGCGAGTGATACAAATCTCTACCACCGCCTGGTCATTGTCATTGGTCAAATAATCCTGCATGAAACACATACTGTATTGAAATTACGGTGGCCTTCTTATAGACAGGAATATATATTAAAAACAGGCTGCAATAGTCACTATGAGGAGAGCTTTGTAATTAATAGGTATCCATGATGTCACAGGACCAGAGACTATCGATGGATGTTCTCCTTTGGATCAGTGGATTTTACTTAGACTAGCAATATCTGAGACATCTTTTGATCATGTTCCCAAAATCTATTATTTGGCCTACTAACTGGTGAGCAGGAGATGGACTTGATCTGGTTCAGAGCCTGTGACAAGCAGTCTTCGATCGCAGCATCCTCCAGCGAAAACAGATCGCCCGCTCTGGACAAATCCCTCTGGCCCAGCACCTGACTGAAGAGTTGGTGCATCCTGGTCCTGGTAGACAATGCTTTTGTGACCCAATGGTCAGCAGAATTTTATAATCCCCTACAATATAATGAGTATAACTCCAACATGGTTGAGAGTTGACTCAATTCTGATGAAATTCCGTTCTGCAGCTTTTTTCTACTCTTGGTTTCAAGGGACCGTTGAAACAGTTCCAGCAAGATCCCTGGACAAAAGAGTACATGTACTTTGAAAAGTCACTTTTGTGGTTTTGCCATTATTCAGGCTAGTGGAAACCTCAGCGATATTTAGTTGTTTCCATTCAAATTTTCATCCCCTGTGTCCCAGATCAAGGTATGTTGGAAAAAGGATCAACTTGGCCCGATGTTTTTCTGGGTCTGCATGAAGCCTGTTACCATGGAGACAGCATATTCCAGAGAATGTAGTCGTGTCACACCCGAATCCTGATAGACAGAGAGAGAGAGAGAGAGAGAGAGAGAGAGAGAGAGAGAGAGAGAGGGAGGGAGAGCGAGAGAGAGAGGAGGGGGGGCAATCACTAGCTGCAAATTCTGGGATGTTAAGTTTGTATGTTTTCTTGTAGGCATTCATTTGCATAAAAAAACAGCATGCTATAATAAGACAAACTGGGTCACTCACTTCAGTTTGGAGCAGAACAATGCTGTATTAAATACCGACCACATCAAATGACATGCAGAAAATACAGGGGTGATGGGAAAATGAAGCTTCAAATTTGCTTCGTGAATCAGTTCTTGTATTTTTGATGACACTGTTCAACGTTGGGAAACTGAAACCAGACTGACTTGCCCTTTTTTGAAGCCAACATTGCCATTGAGGTGTAAAAAAATACAACTGATTTATGAAGACAAATTTTCAGCTTCATGATGGGAATCAGTGTACACCATGTTTTAGGTTACTTGACAAAAGTTCTCTTGTATTCCAATGACCAAATATTGAGAAAAAGACTCCTCGGCTGTCACTTTAGCTAATTCCTCATCACTGATTGTCTGATTCAATCATCAAGTGCAAGTTGGAAGGTGTAACTGCAATCCTCCTAAAATATGCTACAAAGCCACAGCATTTAAGACTTTTGCAGACTTTGCAAATCTCCACCAAGTCAAAGCAATTTCATTTGTGTCAAATCCATAAGACACACCTTCATTGATTTCTGCAGGTTGTACTGTGGACCTGTGGGGGTAGGGACCAGGCCGGCCTACGAATCTGAAAGTCCATGTCCATTGATGCCCATTGAAATGCTTTCATGGGCTAAAAAAAAGTTTACTATTTTAAATATTAAAAAAAAGAAAAATCCAAAGGTGCCAGGGCACGAGTATGCAGGATCCATTTTGTATGTCTTCATTTGTCAAAATGTTAATGTGGAACGTCGAAATTACAAATATGGAAAACAAATTCTGTAAGCAGCACCCACATTTAATACATTCTAACTTTATCCACCTATTGAGGGAATGTGTATGGTATAATAGTATAATTTACAAGCAAACAATAACATGCCAACAGAAACACTATTTTCTTATTGCAGAAACTAAACAGACTACATTTTGCAGAGTCTTGTGATGGAGAGACGGAATCGCGCTCGCACACAAACACTCACACACTTTAACTCTTTCTTAAAACAAGCAATCCAGTGTGTTTGCTGTTTTTTCATAAATTAGTTCGCTTAGAACACAACTCCACAGCCATAAGCATATGTATCTGTGTCACAGCCAGCAATCTTCACTCGGTTCCCTCTACAGCAGAACCAACACATACCTTTCATCTAGTCATGCTGGCAAAAGACGAACTAGACCAAAGAAAGGCACAAAGAAGAGCACTTTGGATAACTTGCTGCTGGGGTTGGCTGTGGAAACCCGCCCATGTTTCCTGGGTAACCACATCAGGAATCCTTGCTGGTCAGAACAGTTACACAGAAGTAGTCTAATTACAGATGTAAGGAGAGTTATCTATCACTAAAAGATACGTGAGTGAGTGAGTGAGTGAGTGAGTGAGTGAGTGAGTGAGTGAGTGAGTGAGTGAGTGAGTGAGTGAGTGAGTGAGTGAGTGAGTGAGTGAGTGAGTGAGTGAGTGAGTGAGTGAGTGAGTGAGTGAGTGAGTGAGTGAGTGAGTGAGCGAGCGAGCGAGTATATAGTTTACTCGCCAGCTCATCACTTCCTGTCTCATCTGTGACCTTTGATGGGTTCCAAGTTGGAAAGTAGCAATTAAAGTAAGAAAACTATAATATCTGGTACAAACTTGTAAATGGCTTAAGGATAGAATCTCATTCAATTGTGCAAGTGAAGTGGTCAGTGAGTGCGCATTTAAAAAACATGTGGAAAAATGTACATTTTAAAACTATTTAACCTATCTGCTTGGTACTACTAATCACCCAGCTCCAGCTGAGCGAGCGCAGGAATGCAACCTTTAAACACACACTTAAATTCCACTTGGACACTCACCATTTTAGTTCACAAATAACTTGACTACTACCTTAAATTTGGTGTCATTTTCTGTGGTAGGTGGATGATGTTACAACTGGTCATGTTTTAGCATTGGATGGATGAATGAATGAATGAATGAATGAATGTTAAACTGAGAAGCAATGAATGGGGCACTAGTTGAGGGGTGACTGATGGGTGGTACACGCTGGGGGGCCCTGCAAAAGTGCTGGGGTATATGGGGACAATTCCACTTGAGGGTCTGCTCTCTTTCTGTTCATGTGGCCCACTGGCTTTCCTACTGTCTTCACTTAGCACACAGCGAGACGTAGAACACTGGCTCTTTTGTACCACCTATAAGACAGACCCCTCCCTCCTTCACCACTGCATGTCTGCACGTCCCTCTGTTCATTCAGCCTTATCCAACTGTATAATGTGCACCTGCGTTGCATGTGAGACGTCTCCCACACATACAAAATATTTTAAGAGTGATGTGTACAAATAATTATCATGTTGGACAAACAACTCCATTCATAAAACATTTATAAAGGAGTAAACAGTTCACATATTCATGACACATTCAATCTCTGGGTGGATGATTTTGCAGTCCGTCTAACCTTGTTGAAATGGCTCTTTATGTAAAATCATTCCGACCAGTTTATATACAGCAGGTCACGTAAGACACATGTAAGGAGAGACAACCATTAACTCACTCACTGAGTGGGAACTGAACAAAGCAGGCGATTTAATCACTACATCAATGTCTTCATCTGTAAGCATATGATGGCGTCGCAGTGGATGACTGATAAATAAGTTGCCTCACAGTTCAGAGATCGGCAAAGTTTGCACATTTTTGCTATGCCTATCCCACATTCTAAAAACATGCTAGGTACTAAATTAAAGACTCAAATTCTAGGTGTGAATGTTTATCTATTTGTGCCCTGGCGTCAAGTTCTGGGTGTACACTGTTTCTTGTCTGCCCAATGTCAACTGGGATAGGCTCCAGCACACCCTTGACCTGCGTGAGGATAAGTCGTACAGAGAATCGATGGATATGGCACATTGTTTTTTCATACTGCGGCTCTGCCAAATGTACATACTGAAGTATGGTCACCTGAAGTCAAACATTATAGCACTTGTTGTTGATTATTGGAAAGTTGGAGGCCAACTCAAGTAATATGCAGCCACCCTGGTTAATAAAAACGTGAATCTGTTAAAGAGCCACTTCCTTTGCTTCTTGTGCAATTTTCTACAAAAGCATGTATTTTTAACACAAGTCACAATGTGAAAAAAAAAAAAAATTCCAACAGAACAGAAGTGTAAAGGCAAAAGTAATGCTACAAATCCTATAAATTCTTATTGAAACATTCAAATGTCAAGCATGTTTAACACTACACTGTCACTTTTTCATTGCAAAGTTCACTTAAGTCCTTTATAATCAAAACATAAAATGCATATTTTATTCCATGACTTCCCAAAGACACCTTTTATAATACCAGCTCTATAGCAAATAATATGACCATGGGCTAGTTCCCAAACTAAACTGCGACTGATGCAATAGATTACAAGAGACGCAAGGAAAATGTGTACGCCTACAACAGCTGCAGAAAAACTGCTTTAATAAAACTAGGCTGAGCATAAGGGATGTAAATTGGTGAATAGTTGTCTTTCTCACCCAAAACCACAATAAAGACTTGTTCTAACAGTCCAAAAATTAGTAACAGGATTAATCTTTGTAACAATAATACTATGTTCTATACATGCATGCCTGACATTTTACATATGCAACAGCTCAATGTGTACTTTTTGAATTTTCAACAGTAAAATAATAATAAAAATAAAAATACTGGCTACTAGGCTGACATTGTACCCCGAATTATTACAGTAGGCATTTGCTGTTTTTGTTTTTCTCGTTAATGCAGTGTTTGTACTTATTATCCACATTTTGGATGATTGTCCTTAAATTGGGCTAACCTAAGAAACTAATTACAAGGCAGTCTATGCGGCTGGCTGCTGTCCAGTTTGGTTGTGTTCCTCACCTTCCGCTTAAAAGACTGCTGGGATAGGCTCCAGCATGTTTGCGGCCCTCGTAAGGATAGAGCGGTTTGGAAAATGGATGGATGTAGAAGAGGCTGTAGCGGAGAATGTCCCCTTGGTCCTTGGAGTCCATGGAGAACACGTTATATGATTTCCTTGACATTTAATATACGTTACTAATCAAAAAGTCAAGTTTCATTAGCTGCACTTCTATTTTTAAGTTCTTACCTGCCTGCTATAACAAAGCGAGCCTAATCATCTAATGGATTTAAGTCATCTGACTTGCTCTGCACACTATATACAGTATATGGCCTTTGGCTTCATTGTCTTCATATTCGGTTTGATATCTGGCCTTTAATGCACCACTGGGCTCAATTCAATCATGCATATTCAATTCAAATGTGGCCGTGCATGAATCAAAGTGTGGGAATGGAGTTTCTCCTTGTACATTTCACACTGAGAGGATTTCCACAGTAGAGAGGGAAAGCTCTGGTGTCTCACATTCACATGCATTTCTGAAACATTCATTATTCATCAGCTCCCAGTTTACTTTCACAGCCAAAACTCACAGTCCCGCACTGTGGAGCGCAACATAAGCATGTTTTACAGTTCATCAAAGTTTGAGCAGGCAAAAGTAAAGCTCTTTTCAAGTACATCACAATATATATTTTATGTGTTTGTAAGATAACCAACATTTACATAATATATGTATGAACATTCTTCTTTCTGTGATACTCTGATGGCTTATAGCTCAAACTTGGTACGAGTTCTTCAGTGCATCGTAGCAAAATGACTGCAGGCATTCAGAAGAGCTACATACATATGTATTAAGGGCAGATCAGTTAAGCAGTAGAAAGGTTGTTTACACACATTGACCAAAACATCAGGGACACTCGTTAACACAAACAAATAATAACATCCAACACGTGACTCAGACAGACCGGGATTTCAACAACCGACTCTTTAGTTAATGATCGACCCACTCTATCACCTGAGCTACATACGCCACAAGATTTGTACACCCGAAAAAGTGTATGCCAATGTGAGTGCAACGGAAACCACGCAACAAACCGTCAAAATACATTGATTGGTGATGAATACACACGCGTGGCGAAATAACTCAAATAAGCATAATCGTAGAATGCAGCAGAGATATAATGCCCAGGTCAACTAAATGTGATGTTATGTTTAACATTTGTATCATTTATCCACTATTGTTGACATTCGTATTGTCACTGACCACTGTTGTCGCTTGTGGATGGTGGATGTAAATAGACAATTTGAGCAAAACTGGGCACAGATTAGGGATTAAATCAGAATTGGGCTTCTGAAAGTGATAATAGAGTGAAATCTACCATCTGCATTATAGTTGGGCCGATACTCCAGTCTCCAGTCTATTGTCGTATCTTGATCCTGCTCTTATATTGCATCTTATTTGATCATGCTGGTTTATCTAATAAAGTGAATGGTGTGATAAGTCAATGAAGAATTTTACTCTAAATTGCAAATTGAAGCTGAAGAAGGATTTGCAGTACAGGCATTGGAGTGGTAAATTACTCTACAAGATCGAAAGGCAACAAAACAAGTAAAGTTGTTTACAGGTGAAGGTGCTTGACAAGTCTTTGACCTTGAAAAGTGTGCCCCTCTATTCCTTGTTATCTTCACACAATAGGACCCTCATTATTAGCACAGGAGGCAAATCTGAAAAATGTGAGTAATGCGACTCAACTCGCCTCTAAACTCAAAACACATTCCAATGGATTTAGGCGCCAAGGGGGCGACAACTGGATGGAGGCAAAGCAGGTGTAGCACAGCAAAATACAGTCGTTTTTTTTTTTTTTTATATTAGCGCAGATTAATAATTAAGTTACTCTCATTGCCTCTTGACTGTATACAAATTCTTGAAATTGCATGATGAGCCGCTGTCTTTGGCCAACAAATACCTCCGTCTGCGGTCAACTTTCAAGGAATGTAGGCGACGTTTACGCATTGGCACCGAATGACTCGAATGACAGCAAGCTGCGTAACGTGACAACCCGATTCCCCCTTTACGAACCCCAACAGCGTCGTGCCGCTTACCTGAGAAGAAAACGCAGCCCGTGGATGAATTAGCAATTGAGTGCAGCAGCTTCCAGGCGAGATAGAAAGCAACACACAAAAAAACATTTATATCCCGATGAGCCTCCGTACAAGCTTCAAGTTCCCCCATAGAGAAGCCCATTCTGTGCGTCTCCACCGGCTACTATTGGAAAGTGCGCCATCATGTGGTGAAAATAAGTGCAGCCAGCAACAGGTAGGCCAATGGTGGTGGTTTTGGTTGCTGTCTTCAATGTCTCAGACATTGTCAACAGCCAACGTATACGTATAAGGAAACATGCGCATTTTTTTTTTTACAGTTACAAAAGTACTTCTACCCTTCTGTGAAACAAAAGACGAGTAAAAGTACTAATTCACTTCCAGCATACATCTATAAAAATTCAAAGTCTACAGACCCCTGTTCAAATAGGAGACGTAACAGTAAACTAAACTAAATCAGTGGTGTCCAAACTACGGCCCGGGAGCCCGTTCAACCATATTTTACTGGGCCACAACATATGCTTAAAGTAATATTTGACAAGGCCCACAAAGCATAATGTTGTGGCGAATGACATTGCCTAACACAAATAACTGGTCCCCACCATGTCTTATAGCCAACTAAGCCAACGCACTCCAGACAGAGACATTAAAGAGCACCATGTATTTGTATTTAAACATTTCAAAAGTCACTTTTCCAGGCTGCAGGCATGTCCCTTTTAAGAGATAAATCACGTGTTGATGGACAGGTTTGGGTATAGTGCCTTCAAGTGTTATAACAAATCTGAGTGACAGGCAAAACAACAGCGATTTATGTCACAGTAAATCAACCCAACATTTATTTGAGATTCACACTTACATGTAAGCCATTGGACCATTTGTTACCATATATATATATATATATATATATATATATATATATATATATATATATATATATATATATATATATATATATATATATATATATATATATTAGATAAATAATTTATGCTCGACACCAGTGGATGGCAGTGTTCCCCCAAGTATTTTTTCATACTACTGACACTGATAGCATAAGTAGAGTCAGTTTCTGATTTCAAATTAAGACAATGAATGGCACTTTCTAAAAAAAAAAAATATATATATATATATATATATATATATACTGTTTTGGTTGACGTATTGGTATATTTGACTGTAATTGGTAAAATAAACCTAATCCAAACACCGTTTTTTTTTTTAGAATAGGCATTATGACACCGTATAAAAAAGAGGAAAAAACAGTACATTGATTTTTTCAATATAATCATCATCAACCATCATCATCCGAATTTCGTTCACTTTGTTCTGAAAATGTAACCGGATGTTGTTCTGCTATGTTGAATACCTTGACGCATTTTAGTACCCACCAGTGATGGACGCCAACAGTACTGCTGCTGATGATGGGACGAGACGACCATTCACTGTTTGTTCAACATTGGCGAATATTTCTTAGGAAATTGTGCAAGTATGTGGGGGAAGTTAGTAAATAACTGTAAACAATCTGTAGTCTCCATCGTGTTTATTTGGTTCTGGTGAGTGGAATTCTCTATCTTGGCTAGGAAGCGGTATTTAATCAGTAAACAGTAAGCAGCTCAAAACAATAAGCATATGGCCAACCGGGATTCGAAATAGAATTTGCAAAAGCAGGTAGCCCCCCATGATTGACCTAAAAAGCGCACTTTTTAGGGACATCAGTGGTGGAAACAAGAAGGTGCAAACCTGCTCAAATCAAGATCAAGTAAGTTACACCTTTAATTTCCTCTCTTTTCAACATTTTTTTTTTTGCAAATATGATTTCATTTTGCGGGCAAAGGACAGCAGGTTGAGGGCATCTCATGGCCACTGCACGTTTCCCCGGCAAGAGCGTAAACGCTAGCTGGAACTCCCCGGCGCTGGACAGACTTGTGTGTGTAAACGGAACACCGTGGATCTTTTACCTGCTGGAGGAGTGTGTGGATAACATGTGGCAGTACAGCAGCGTGGTGATCGGCCTTCTTTCCATGTTTTGCTTTCTGCTATCCACTTTGCCGTGAGTAGATGATTTATCCATCTCAGTAGAGCATGGTTCTCAAACACGCTATTTTATGTAGAAACTGATAAATGTTTTTTTTTTTGTTGTTGTTGTTGCAAATATTACATTTTAAACATTTTAAATGAGTTTGCCTGCAACACGTTACCTTAAAAAGCTGTGGTCAGGGACAACCAACTTGTTAATTTTTTTTTTTTTTTTAAAGAATACAATTTAGCTGTACTCAGTTATTCTTTACATTCCACTAAACGGAGCCTGATCTACAGTATATTATCTATTTAGATCTACAATGCTAAAGTATTTGTCTGCCTATCCTGGTTTCTATATCAGCTTGTCTCTTTACTACTAGTCAGGTCCATGAATCCTATAAGAATGGTAAAGTGGATGAGGCCATGTCTTTTGGCTTCCTCCTCTTCCTGTTCAGCGGTGATGTCACCAGCTTTGTGGGCTGCTACCTCACCAGACAGTTGCCAATTCAGGTCAACACGCACACACGCGCACACACGGTGCATCCCTCGTTTTTTATTTTCCATACTTTTGTTCGAACCACAATTTAAGTGGCACAGGTGACAAGTTGGATCGAAGCAGCTTTTCCTTTCAATTTCCATATTTGACTGAACATGGTTTCTTATGGTGTCTTCACAGGTGTTCACAGTGGTTTTCTACATCTTTACAGACCTAATTCTCATCTCACAGTTTATTTACTACAAGATAAAGAACAACTTGAGCAGAAGTAAGTGTGCTGTTACTTAGATTGAAATTGAGCTGGTTAGTAATCAATTGGAAGACCGTAAAAATAATGGTTAGCACAATATGCTTTAAATAACCTGACTGTACTATGTTGGATATTATTTGAGTATTTGCACGTAACTGTACTGTACTTCGAATTTCCACAAGCATTTGCAGGCATCTGCCTCAATCTTATTCAAATGTGACAGAAAATGACTTCACTGATTAAGTCTCTATTAATAGCAATGTACTGTTTACGGTTTGTTTCTCATTTACCTTTTATGTGTTCTTCTACTCTCTGATATTTGCATTGTATTTTTGTGTGTCTATGTTGTAGAGAGCCCTGTGTTGAAATGGCTGTGCTTCCTCTGGTGTTTCACTGTAACACTTCTCCTGTTGGTTTTACCCAAACTCATCATAGACAATTTAAAAAACAAAGAATCTCTCGTAAGGTCATTGTTCTGGAAATGATTTAAAATTGTTGCTGTCCAATAAAACTCTTTCTTTAATGCAGAACCAATAATTGCATCTGTTTATAGTGATCATCAGCTAAAAAAACATCTGATTCATAATCTAATGTTGTTGGCACTTTATTAGAACAAGTTTATGGCCATTATTTTAAATCTTGACCATTTTGTTTTTGCTAGTCCTTAAAACAAAGTAACTGATAATAGGGAGATCTGTAGAAAAAAAATGTTTGATTAACACTTCTACCAACTAAATTAAAATAGAAAATGTTTTATTAGTTGAGATTTGATGATACATGGACGAGAACACATATTCCACAAAGAAGAGCTGCAACTAATGATTATTTTGATAATTGTTCAATTAATTGAATAACTAGATTTAAAAAACAATATTTTCCATCTGTTTATTCAAAAAATGTGATTATTTTAAATTGTCAGTGCACTGAAACAAATTGATGAAGGTTCAGTTACTGTTTTGGACTTCAACGTGTCAGCAAAAGGACAAAAACAATGTTTTTCTCAAAGTAAAAGCAGATGTTATTCATTTATTTTTCATTTTTTTTAATTAAACACAAAGGTAACGTTCTACTTTCATTAAGGACTACAAATGTCCATTTAGGGGAAGAAATTACTAGGTCAAATTTAAGGTATCTAAAAGATTAATCAATTCACAAAATAGTTGGCAATGAAATTGGAAATAGATTTTTTTGCCAATTAATTGTTGCACTTCATGTCCAGTTAAACATCATCAAACCTGTCATAGTGGACTGACAGAGTTTTCATTGGACAGCATTATTATGCTGTTTTTGTCAACTAATATCAGTGACAGGTAGAGGGGTTTGTACAATAAATTCCCCCCTTTTCTGTTTCATCTCAGGGACCAAGTTCATCTAAAACATTGGAAGTTTCTGGCTATGTATGTGGATACCTGGCCACCGTCTTTTACCTCTCATCGCGCTTCCCACAGCTCTATAAAAATGTAAGTGACATTTTCTTGGCATCAGCAATCTGGGTGTGTTTTCCACGAGAGACCTTGGTTTGGCCAACTCTCCCCGGATGTATTCTCCAGACTTGCCTATTTATACATACATGCCACCAATGAGTAAGAATTTGTGTCCAATTGAGAAGCAGTCATTGGGAGACAATAGTGTTGTTGTTCTGAAGAATTATGTTGACTTAACTCAGTCCGTCTGTTAATAATTTTAGTCATCATCATGCAATTCCAGAATAACCTTGACACCTGCAAGTTGATATATATTTTATGGACAAAGGTATCGGGTCACACTGGATTTCTTTGCATAAACAACTTATGTTCTAGTTCCAAAGGAAGTCGACCGAGGGCACCTCTTACCTGCTGTTTGCGCTGGCCATGATGGGCAATGGGACGTATGGATTGAGCGTCATAATGGTGCTACCAACACTAAAGGACTCCAAACAGAAGTTCATCATAAAACATCTGGCCTGGCTCATCGGCAGTCAGGGAGTCCTAGTTCTAGACTTTTTCGTATCCTTAAAATCCCAAATTGCACTTCTGTTGACATTCTAATCTTGTTAAGCCCATATTCCATCTGTCAGGCAGTCATTGACACAGCATGATGTCGGAATGATTAACTCAGAGAGGGGTAAATGTGTTGTTTGTTCCTAAATTGAACATTGAATGCATCCTAATAAATTACTGAAAGGACCTTGACCTTGTTGACCAGGTAACGATCCAGTTTGTTTTGTACAGGAAGAATAAATTAACCAAAAGGTATACAACACTTGTTTCATTGGAAGTGGAGCCTCTCCTGTGTGAGGAAGAACTTTCAGTCTTATAGCACACCTGAGCTTACCCACCACCTTTTGTCTGCACTTTTGTTGTAGTATCTTGTTAGCCACAATTCTAATAGTACAGCACTATAGAAATCTTGTTTGAGTTCTGGCTGCACATCAATATTGGAAGACAACATTTTGATTTTCAGCCAGCCTTGTCATTTCTCAATTGAGTTTAACGTCAGTATTATTATTATTATTATTATTATTATTATTATTATTATTATTATTATTATTATTATTATTATTGAAAGCAGCTCCATATGTTCACAGCATGCCAAAACATGAGCAGAGGAAATGACAACAATTTGTTATAATTCAGATTTCATCATTCACAGACGCATTTTTGGCAGATCACAGATTTACTTGGTTGATTCATTTCAAATGTAAAGCAGTGGCTCTACAGACACAGCTATACAAGCAATTTTCCATATGTCCCCTCTAATTGTCCAATCACAGCCCTATGGAGGCAATGTTGCATAATGATGGGATGTTGTTCTCAATGTATTTTAGCATCAACTTTTAGGAGAAGTTAAATACCTATTTTCTATTATTATTATTATTATTAAAGTGCAGTGTTCCTTCAGTGACATTATACCTAATATCTCATATTAGTTTTTAAGTTGTGCCCTGAAATACAAGACTGCTTTACAAACACAAGTTGACCAGGACGTCATGCTACCCCATCATGGATATTTAATATAAGTACTACTTATATACTTATTGCTATTAAAAACTAACGCACATATTGTCATTGGTATTAGGTTCATGATGCTACTGTGTGGAGTTAATTTAGATGGGAAATATATTTAGACTTATTAATAATACATAATTTTCAATATGTTTATTTTCCATGTGCACAGTACAAGCAATTACAGCCCCGTGTAATGAAATTCTTACTTTGGTCATTTATGCAATCAAAATAAATATAATTTTAACTTTGTACAAGTGTTTACATAAGTATTGTATGCATTTAGCATTTTTTTTTAAATTGTAAAACTTACTGGCTAATATTGGCTGAATAAGCAATAAACTCATCTGTTAAAATATTTGCTTTAGCTGCTCCTTGTGACTTTACCAAAACAAACAAAACAAGGTCATGTGCAACATTTTATACAGATCGTGCATGTATACTCTGTAATTTGGTCAGTCATAAGTAAGCATATGTTGTTGTTGTTGTTGTTGTTTTTTTTTTTAGATATACCTACATATTCATACAGTACGAAAGACCATGTATCCTTTTTTTTAATATCGCTTGTCCCTTACGTATAAATAGAACTAGTGAACTAAGTACGACCACAGTATGTGTTGTTTTATGCACGATTGAATCGACATCTCTTGCTACCAATAGTTGAACAGTATATCTCCAGGGGCGGGAGTATGTAAATCTTGTTTCCTCGGGGGGCGGGACTTCCCTTTGATTTGCGGTTGGATGGCAGGGATCTATCGAGTTGACACGTAACGCAAGTTAAAAGTGGTATGCAGGCCTCTTTAGCCATTTTGGTACAAACTTTTTCGCACAACTTCTGTAGCATTGCATCGGAGAAAAACACGACGTAACGAAGAGGAGGGGGTGACTTTTCGTTCCTCTGCAAACTCAGAACCTCGAGTCGTTTGGTGAAAATCTGTGCGACCATTTTTGAAGCGAAAACGACTGCGGCTGGTGTTAGCCTACGAAAGTAATGTTTACGTTAACCCGTCTGACCTGCGTGGAAATGTCTCCTGACTTGGAGTGACGGGTGAGGTTGGAAGTCGAGTCTGGAAGTTTCCAGCAGTAAAGACGGCGCTTACCCGCTCAAGCAGCGGGGAGGGGCGCGGGTCGAACATGGGAAACGGTGTGTGCTCGCGGAGGCAACGGAGGATTTTTCAGGTTCTCCTACTCGTCACCGTGGTTTGCGGAATGATGTACGGCGGCATGGTGTCGTACGAGATGCACAAGGAGCTGAAGCGGACGCAAGCCATGGCACTAAAGTACCAGCAGCACCAAGAGTCTCTGTCGGCTCAGCTCCAAGGTAAACACAGTGACTATTTCCTGATTGACTCCCCCTTTGCCCGGCGCTCGTTTCACAATTTTTGATTTTGTTGTCCCTCATCTGTTTGGAACTTTGTAAGACCAAACTCCAATTCAATTCGGCGTGAAGCATGACAAACCTCCAAAAGCAGTAGTAGGCGTTGGGAAGTTGTAGCAACTCAATTGTGAGGACAGTAAACTGATGGTCGTTCTCTGAAAGACAGGTCATGACCTTTATCCCAGGGTGCTGTTTAATCTTCTGACCAGGTTACGTTTTAGCAAAGAGCTCAACTCCCAGCTAAGTGGATTCTCTGGGGGGTTTTTTCCCCTCAGAGGTGGTGGGGTTTAATGCTTAATACAGGACCCCCATACACACGCACGCACCCAAACATACTTTGGGTGTAGTCTGTAGTTCTCAGCCTACAGTTGCCTTCAAGCACTAGGAGAGCATGGTTTAATGGTGACATTGTGCATTTTTTTCACATTTTAAAACAGTTCCCAGGCGTCTTACATACTTGTCTATCATATGCCTTTGTTAAAAGATTGCAAATATCAAGAATTATTGTAAACTTTGTCCACAACATAACTTGTCTTGATGTAATCAACTCGTTTTAGAGACCTTCTTTTTCACAGAAATCGGCCAATCACGATTGGTGACCATCAATTGATGTATCACTCATGCAGGCACTCAGACTATTTGTAGACAAATGTTAAAAAGTCTGTTTTCCTTACTATGGAGGCCTAGACCTGTTCATAACATTTGTCCACAATAGAATCCAGGGTAATTCCAGTGATAGAAAATAATTAATGAATATGGTTAACTTGAACAGAAAACAATGACTCAAGCTTAAAGTTGCATTGGAAAATACTGATCATTTCATGTTTATTAAAAAAAAAAAAAAAAAAAAAAAAACGGTATGTCAAATAATGGTTGGTAATCAGACTTTCCTAGCCTTTATTTAGCAATTCTGAATCGTTTTGGACTACATACACCTGGAACTGAAGTTTAATTATTTACCAACAGTATTTTCTTCACCTGAGACATAACATTGAAACACGTACCCAAAATGTTTCCTTTAATGTGTATGCAATGAAAATATTATTACTTTGTTTTTTTTCTTTAAAACAACAGCCTTGTTTGTTTCAGTTTACATTTCAAGACAAAAAGCCCATTTCATAGACTCTATGTTTTGGCACTGTGCCACAAGTTCTCTAAGTCAGGAAGGGCCTAATAGAACGCTATGCCCATTAAACCAACTCAAACGGCAGTGCCATTTCATTGATGGTGTGTGTGTGTGTGTGTGTGTGTGTGTGTGTGTGTGTGTGTGTGTGTGTGTGTGTGTGTGTGTGTGTGTGTGTGTGTGTGTGTGTGTGTGTGTGTGTGTGTGTGTGTGTGTGTGTGTGTGTGTGTGTGTGTGTAAATGGGGCAGCTCGAGCTAAGGGGCAGCGCGTTCACTGGTATTGACACACTTCTGTTCCATTACAGAAGGCTGAAGGGCTTTAAAGAAAACGTGCAAGTGATTTTAAAATGTTGGTATGATGACAAACCTATTTTGCAAAGATTTTTGAAGTTTTGAAGTGAGGTGAGAATTGGACTTCATTGTCCAAATATTTAACAAGATACTTCATACCTGCGTTTCATGTTTGCTTCCTGAGTACACATCAGTACAAGATAACACTTTAAAAGGGCTCTTATCCTGTGTAACTAGTTTGACTTCACATTGTGGTGTTGGACACTCAGCATTTATACAGTTGGTGTAACTTGATACAGATGGATGAGTGTTGATTGTTTCCTGTTCCCTCTATTTTACATTTGTGAGTGAGGGTAATCAGTATAGACCAGTGTTTCCCAACATTTTTTCATTCATGGCACACCTTTTCATTGGAAAAAATCTCGCGGCACACCGCCAACAAAAATCTGTTAAGCTCCTATATTAAAATCAGTTATATTACAACGAAACACGTAGAGTCCTATTCCTATATATGTATGGAGTCGAATAATTTAATAGAAATAAATACTAAATATTCTTTAAATTGTATTCCTTTTTTTTAATAAAAGTGACAGTTTTTTAAAAAGGTTTTAGACGGTGTAAGAAATAAACTATTTAAAGTGATTGTGATTAAAATAAAAGAATCAACGTGATTTTGTTTACTGTTTTAGACTAGGTCTATAAATATTGAAACAATAAGAACAAAGTCACTTTTAAAGACGCTCTGCTGTTCTGACAGCAGCTGAGTGGCTATCACAGTCGAGGAGTCTCGACTTGACTGCTTATTTTACGTATGTGAAAAATAACCAATCCAGGTTCTCCGGTTGAACTGCATTCTCTGATTTCCATCGGACCACAACCGTCATAGTGTCTGTCACTGTTGGCAAAAGCACACAGCAACACACACATAAACTGAATATGTGCCGATGCAATATAATCATATCGACACAATATGAAATCTCAAGATTCTCCGATTCTCCACACATGCACGATTAGCAAGTGGCTGACCAGGCCTTGCGCGAACTGACCAGTGGTTTGGCGATCCTGTTTACAATGCGATCCGTAATTAATATTGGACAGTCCCACGGCACAGCTGAACGTCTCTCACGGCACACTGGTTGGGAAACACTGGTATAGACAATAGGAGGAGTTTAAAAAAATTACAAAAATGTGCTTATGAACATGCAAATTTTAAATTATACTTGCACAATTAACCAGTGCTTCCCTCCTCGTGCTGTGATTGACAGTATTTGGGCTGTAAGCCACCAGCCCTTTTTTTCTTTTTGATGGCGCTGCCGTGAGCGTCTGTTAATTTATTTAGACCTCTTCCCAAGCAGGCATGCAGTGATTTTTCTAATTTATTTTTTCCTTTGGCGGCGGCTCGGTGGCGCACTGGGTAGCACGTCCGCCTCACAGTTAGGAGGGTGCGGGTTCGATTCCACCTCCGGCCCTCCCTGTGCGGAGTTTGCATGTTCTCCCCGAGCCCGCGTGGGCTTTCTCCGGGCACTCCGGTTTCCTCCCACATCCCAAAAACATGCTTGGTAGGCCGATTGAAGACTCCAAATTGTCCCTAGGTGTGAGTGTGAGTGCGATTGGTTGTCTGTCTCTGTGTGCCCTGCGATTGGCTGGCAACCAGTTCAGGGTGTCCCCCGCCTACTGCCCGATGACGGCTGGGATAGGCTCCAGCACGCCCGCGACCCCCGTGGGGACTAAGCGGTTCAGAAAATGGATGGATGGATGGATTTTTTCCTTTGTTTTGGCGTCATGTCTTATTGCTTTGATGACTTATAGCTTGTCGAAATTACTGGTTTCCTGTGATGGCGCAATTGTTAGTGGCAGCGTTTTCTTGGAGCCTATTAAGTTTGCGCTCATGTCATGTGTTTCTTTATATACCCACTCTGCGGTATGAATGCTTCTGGACCAGAATTCCCTAAGGGAGCAATCCAAGGGATGAATAAAGTTAAGTCTATGTCATCAGGCTGTATTGGAAATTGGCCTGAAACTGAGACGATGGTTGCTAATTCTTCCATAACAGAGAAATAGACTGCTGTGTACGTGCACGTTTTAGAAGACATTTTATAATAATAATGTGTCACTCATTATCAAAATCTTATGATATGATATCTTAACGGTGTTAAGGCCACAGTAGGCATGTTGTAATACTATTGAGAGAAACAAAAAAATACTTTGGGAACAATGCTACACTGCGAAAAATTAAGTGCCAGGAATGATAACTTTGAAAAAGAGGTCATCGCAACTACTGCGTCAAAAAGGCAAATAAACACAGTCATGACATGACACATGATTGGCTTATCCAAATTATGGATAAGATTATCTCTAACACTTGTAGTTTGTACTGATAATTGATCAGTCCAAAATTCTCATTTAAAATTTAAATTCCTGCCTTGTCGCCATATCACAATGTTTCCTTCCTCTTTTCACCTTCACATTTGCAGTGGTCTATGAGCATCGATCAAGACTGGAGAAGTCGCTTCAGAAGGAGAGGTTAGAGCACAAAAAGGCCAAAGAAGGTGAGATGACAAGTAGGAACATTTGTTTCATCTCATTCAGTTGCTTCATGCAAAATTACCAATGCTGATGTTAAAATTTACACATTTTAAACAAGTTTGATGTTGTTGTATTTTTTTTTTAAAAAACATACTTTTTTTTTTTTCTTTTCCAGATTACCTGGTGTATAAACTGGAATCACAACAGTCACTGAATAAAGAAAAGGTACTTTATTTCCCATTAAGCATCTTAACCTTATCTTTTATTTGAAATTATCATTCAAATATTCAATTTTATTTCAATTTTGTCTTCGTCAGCTTCCCATTATTCAATGTGTGTGGTGTGTCTCCCACAAGCAGTTTGACTAGTAAGACTGAACATTAAAGAGAAGTGTGTTTTTACAACATTTTGTTTGTGCTCTCACACAGCAAGAGTCCAGCAGCAAACTGAGCTCACTACACGTGCAACATCAGATGCTCAAGGTTCGGAGTCACTTTGTTCCAGCAAACATAAATACTGTAATGTTCGTCATATAAAATGACGACCGCAATGACCTCTGAGTTGTCTCTCAGAACCAGCACGAGGATCTAAAGAAGCAGCTTTATGAAATGCAAGAGCAGCATCAGATGCAGGGAAATGATCACAACCGGCTGCTAGAAGAGCACAGAGAGCGCTACGAAAAAATGCAGCAAGTCAAAGAAAGTGAGGTGGCCCAGCTGAAAGGTGCTGATTTCATTTTATTGAATAATTATGAGTATGTCTAGTTCTATTTGCCACATGCTGTTGTTGAGCCACAACGTCACACTTTCAATTTTCCCGCTATGTCTCCACCTTGTGACATAACTAGTAACTACATGTTATCAGTTTCTCAACTGTGGTTAGCATGTCTGTCTCACAGTTTGACAATCCGGGTCAGAACATTTCTATGTGTCTTTTGGGTTTTCTCTCCATATCTGTGTGTGTTTACTCCTGGTACGCTGGTTTCCTCCCTCACGCCCAAAGCATGCATGTTGAGTTAATCAAAGAATTGACATCTCTTGACCGTCGATAAGTGTGTGTGCTTGTGTATGATTATTTGCGTCTGTGCTCTGCTATTCACTGCGCAGTGCAGACCAGTCCAAGTTTTAAGAGGCCTCTCACGCAAAGTCAGCTATGATACATTTCACTTACCCACAATCCTAGTGAGCGATACTGTGTAGATGGAAGGTTTTACATAAACGGTATTACTTGGGTTTTTTTCAGGATAAGATTGTAATGTAGATAATGCAATTCAGGGGTCAAGTCTCTTGCTTCAAGCCTCCCTTTTATACCTGCAGACAATGTATTTAACCTCAGAGAAGAAAATAAGCAGCTAAGAAAAGCCCATCATGACATTCACATCCAACTGCAGGATGCTCAGGTGAGACTTTTTAATCTACTTATCAGACTTGTTGCTTCCTTCTTTGTAATCAGTTGCTGGCCTGTTAAGGTGTATGTTCTGTTGTCTAATAGATTTTAGGCACTGGGATCTCAAAAACATTGAGTGGAAAATGCAGAGAATGAGGCCTATTTCATCAAGTTAAATGTTGCTTTGAATAATGTTGTTACCTTTGTGTTCAGGTGAGGCATCAAGACCTGAAGAAGGCACACGATCAGATCACGCTGTCACTAGAAGACCATAAGAATGCGCTAGCGGCAGCTCAGGTAGGCAAACAGTTAAATGCGTTCATTAAAACAGGATGGTATGAAAATAAGACTTAAGATCTAGCCACTGTGTTGATATTAATATTACACTAATATAACAATATAACACTAATATTAATATAACACTGTTGTTAAAATCAAATACTTGTCTAAGTCAAATAACTGAAGATCAGATTTGTCTGGCTCTCCTTATTAGCGAGTTACTATTTATAAATAGTGACAAACTGACTAAAAGGAAATGTTAGTATGACTTAATACTGAAAACTTTAATCTTACTTTTTTTGTTAACTGTTTACAGTGTTGATTTAATACTCCTTTGGACTAAATGACATCATAATTCATTTAATTTATACAGTAATCCCTCGTTTGTCGCGGATAATTGGTTCCAAGTTTATTTTGAATTTGTGAATTTTTTTCTTGGGGGTAATCTGTGATGTACTGAAGCCGCGATAATCGAACCGCGATGTAGCAAAGGATTACTGTAATGCATTTTACAGTTCATAGACATTTCTAAGATCACATCAATCTCTTCTCTCGTGATATGTTTGTTTAAACCCTGTGGTGCTTCTATTGTAGGTACAAGTTAATGAATACAAAGAGCTGAAGGAGTCCCTTAACAAGGCACCAAACTTGAGACAGCCTGAGCAAAACTCTGTGCTCCAGCAACCAGATCCAAAGTCCCGGCTGGCCTTTGTATTGAAGCAGCCAAATGAGGAGGTGCCTGTACTGAAAGAGGATCACCATGATACTGCATCCAGGGTAATTTGATAGTATTTTTTAACCCCCTCTAGGCTTACCCAACAAAAGATTTGTGTTAACATCAACATTTTGTTTCAGTTGGATCAGCAAGAGCCCAAAGTTCAGTCTCACCCCACCACGTCAGAGAAAGATGAGGAGGGAGATGCAGAGAGGAAGAGGGAGCTGGCTGAGGAAGAAATGGCCCAAGCAGGACAGCCTCAAAAGCTAGAGGAGGAGGACCCCGATCAACAGCGGGAGGAGCAACAGGAAGAGGATGAAAGCGAGCAAGAACTGGAACAGCCAGATGAGAACGCCTTGGACAGCCAGAAACATCAACTGCCTGTCAGAATCATTTTACTCATCTGAACGTCATAATTCTGAGCATGTTTCACAGTCAATAACTGCAATTTTTTTTAAAGACAAACCCACTCAATTAGCTTCTACCCCAGAAAAAGTTGTTAAAAAGTCATTTCTTCCACTTCTTGTTTCATTTTTAAATTTCCCCTAGGAGGTATGATGCACCTGTGTCTCATATAATTATAATTTATTTTATGAAAATAAATATGTATTTCAGAAGCCACAGCAAGGGGGGGAGGGCGCCAAATCCGCTTACGAGCAGCAGCAGGAGCAGCAGCGCCTGGAAGCTCAGAAGGCCGAAGAGCGCCGCTTGATCCAAATGCGACAGGACTCCCTGCAGGCCCAGAGAGAGAAGGTGCTGAGGGAGAGAGAGTCAAAGCTGAAGGAAGAACAGGAGAGGGAGAAGCAGCAGCATCAGGAAGCTGACCGACGGGAGCAGCTGCTAAGAGAGGAGCAACAAAGGTCAGACAAACTCACAGACGGGTACATGCAGCGAGTGACAATGTGATCACGACGGGCATGTTTGGACCGAAAATGAACATATTTTAAGTCGAAAAGTGCCATTCCTAAGACATTTTATGAGTTCTGAGATGAGCTGTGTATTATGTCTTTGTTCTCAGGAAGAAGGCCGAGTACGAAGACATGGACCATGATCTAGACCAACGAGAAATGCATCACACTGACAGTAAAGAAGGTAAAACGTAATATTCACATCTAGTATGTTTTTGAAACCTTGTCAGAGGAGTTTATTAGTTTCTTTCTTTTTTTTTTCCACAGAGAAACATTCTGTGTTGTTGCACGGTGGCATGAAGATGCCACATCAGCAGGTGATTTCTTTGTCCTTGTTATATCAAGCTCGTCAGGCCTAACTTTGTTTTGCATGCACACACCAGTTTGAAAGTTTCCAACGGGAAATTGGGTAAAAAAAAACAGATTACAGCAGCAAAAGTGAAACAATTGTGTTTTGTGTGTTTAGTTCCCCTCTGCCTTTTACTCTACCACAGGGTGCCATCGGTGGCGGCGAACTGGACCCCGAGGATGATCCTAACAACCAGGGAGAGGACGAATTTGAAGAAGCAGAGGAAGACCAGTCACATCATCGTGTTAAGAAGGATGAAGTTCTGGAGGAAGAAGAGGAGGAGGAGCCGGCAAAAGCCAAGCACGTAGACTCACACGAAGGCCCCGAGAATCCTGCTATGGAGGACGAGCTGGTGGTGAGTGGATGCACTGAGAAGAATTGGAATATAGCCAAAAGGAAGATGGTATCGCTTGAAAGGGTAACAATCCAAGTGGACATATGACATCATGTAAGCCCACGTCTGTGCATCACTCTCCAGATTGCTGGAAACCCGGATCAGCAGGAGGACAATCCAGATGACCAGTATCAGGAGGACGCTGAGGAGGAGGTGATAACAACACCATTTGTTAGTTATGGTTATATGAGACTGGCATAATAGGATTTTTTTTTCTCTAAAGAACATTACTATTTATTTGTTTAATGAGTGGTGGGCTGTCAGTTAATTAAACAATTAAACTTTAATTGTACTTGATCCGATAGTTTGAATGCTCATATGAACCTGACCAAATGTGCACGCCATTTATCTGATCGTTCATATTCTGTTTAGGCAAATGTCAAGAAAGACATCCCATGTCTTACTTCCAATGTATTTTTTGTAAAATGGTTTATCTATTTTTAATTGCCTAATGCCACTAGATGAGTCACTTATGTCATGCCTCTCTGATCTAAAAGGCTCAAGAGGACATTGCTGGTGAGAAGGAGAGGGAGGACAAACTGGAGGAGGATGAGGAGGAGACATACATTGAGGAGAACACAGAACAGGTCGGTTACTTGGTATACCATTTTTCTATGTTGTTGGGTGGGTAGCCGCGTTTTAACATAACAGCCTGCAAAAGGTTATGTAGTATTTGCTCCGTACATCCAAATACACAGCTTCCAGCAACTTATTGAAATGAAATCCACAGAGGATTGTATTTTGCAGCGGGCTCAATCAAAATCAATCAATTCCTTTAACTGGAAAATAAAAATCCACTGAGACAAAGGTCTCTTTTTCAAGTCTAATCTAGCCAAGTAAAAGAGTTTATGGATTGGCCTGTGTGAATTGAGACAGTCATGCACCTCTGTGCCCCTAATTAATTGCTGGATATATCATCTGCTTGAATAAGCAAGTACTTCACCTCAAGGTGCTTCCATTTTTTCCCCTTAAGGATGAAAATACAGGTGATGAAACTAGGTGCTGTGATTTCCCTTGCTTGTCTCACACCACATGCAGAGCAGCCATGATATAACCAAGGTGTAGAGTAGAAAATCATATGGGGGGGAAAAAACTGCAGAGTTGTGGCCCTCTAAGTGATGGAGTAGCAGAGTTTCATGTGCATTTTAATAAATTATTTAAATTGTCTTGCTTCTACAACTGGTCCTCTACAAGAAATTAAACATCCTTGATATCTATAGGATGAAATAGTTGTATCTCTGACCATGTCTTATGTTAATGGCAACGTTTTTTATATTCAATTGATGCCCCACCTAATTTTGTGGATGGTAAGCAGAGTATAGAGTAACAAATATGTTACAAAAGTAGTATGTTGACCTTGTCAGCCTCAGTTTCGTGCCAAATGGTTTTAAAATGTCATTTGCTTGTTATGACATAAGTGGCAGTGAGATGCACTCGTATGCAGGGACCACACAAGAGAGAGCCTCACGGCAAAGACCCTGAGGAAGAGAATTACGAGGAAGAGGAAGAGGGGCCCGGTCGAGACAAGGGAACCGTTCGACGGGCGGAAATGTAAATCTGAAAGAAACACTGAGAAGTTTGTCGTCCTCATTACAAAAAATGAAGCCAACAGCCTCCCACTCAAGACTCCAAGAAGGACGATTGGGATCGAACTCCTGGAGATGGCAAAGGCTTTTGTTGGAACCGATCCGCTTTCACTGTGCAATTGAACGGAATGTAATCGGTGAGGATGGTTTTACATGCTGTACAATGTTGTTGTTTTTATATTCATACCTTCTACACATGCAAAGAATGTGCTTTCAGCAAGATGGCTGTAAAGTCAAAAAAATAAGTTAATATTCTTTGTTTAAAAAGGTCAGTAAAATGTTCATCTGGTATGCCAATCAATCACTTGTTCTTTTATTTATTATTGATTGATTGTGACGCCTTTGACAATCAAGCAAGGTGCAATTTCAAGCCAAGTTTATCTCACGGACATGTGCCTTTCCATACAGAGTTCTCATTTTGCATTTTCAAGTGTATAGTATATGGAAAGATGGCATGTAACAAGAAATTTCTGCCTTATCATACATACACTGTCCACTTTTTTAAAGTTTTCCGTCAACAAATCCGATGCAATTTTCATTACAATGTACAATAAAATTATGCTGTCTTTTTGCATATTTTTCAACTGTATTTGAAGCAAAAGTGGGATTTTAATGACTGGTATTTTGTCAACTGAATGTTTTGTGTGGAATAAAGATTTCAGTTGTATTTTGTTTGACCCGGTAATTGATTTCACTACTTGTTAATGTTATTTTGAAACTTCATTATATTGGATATCAATATTTTGTCTATGACAATATATTAATATTGTCATATAACACTATTCACAACATAATGTATATAAGACAGTGTCATGACATTGCAAAGGGTCAGAGGATGAGGTTTATGGTATATTGCCTAATGTAAGAGTTAAGCAATGCAAAACATGCCAATTTCCTTTTTATCATTCACTGTACATAATATTAATTCTGCTGTGACGAGACTGCAGCTCTAAGCGGTGATCTTTTGCCTACCCTTAATATTAGGGGGGAAATTATCATAAAACAACTTCCGATAATTACATTTTAACACTAGTCCCTGCTGGTCGCAAAGCCCCTGACTTAAACCTTGTCTTCTGCATTTAATTTCACCACTGCAGTGTTAATGAGCTCTCCCATACCACATGAAGACTTCATTGAATAAATGACAGTACAGGTTTGGACAAAAATTTGGTACTGAACCCCATAGTTGGGTCGACCATGACGCTAAATAGGATGAGCAGTGGAAAACTGAGGTTCAGATGAAACAATTCCAAAACACATTTTTATCAAATCACTTTTTTTTTTATTTGTATATTCCAGTCACCATCCTAAAACATTTACATATCTATGTAAAAACAACCATGTAAACAGGCGAAGGTAATGTAGTCGATTAGCCTTGATATCTCCTGAAGGCCTTCTCAACATGTTTCTTTTTACCAAATTCCGTTATTGTCAGGCAGACGTGACCATAATTGCTCAAACCTCCAACAAAAATGCCTGCTCATGTATTCTAGGTATGTTGGTTTTGGCAGCAGTTGTGGCATATTTAAGGTAAAAAAGTTTTTTTTCCCTCCTCTGAGTAAATGTAATGTCTGCAGAGCACATATCCATCTCTGGAAAATGTCACAAAATGTTGCACATCCTCGTGATTTGTGGGAATTGAAATCCAGTGTGCAGCTGGTCTTCTGGCAGCATCGGAACTCCATCCAGGATCTCAAGATTTGGCAAGAAGGAGAACACTCTGTGTAGGCAAAAAACCTAACCTAATTGGAGCATGCAGCCTTTACATAAAAAAAATCACGACACCTGACTGTTACTATAATAAATGCGCCCAAATGTTCAATTTATTCCTGCAATAAGTGTACTAGTGCACTTATTGAAGGAATATAATGAAAATTTGGGGGCATTTATTACATTAACTTCTGCTACAAACGTCTTTAACGGGCTGTCCTACAGTATTTGATTTGCAATTGACTGGCAACCAATTTTGTTTTGTTTTGAGTTCCTCACCGTGCACGGTAGTCCTGAAAGAAGGTCACTGGATTGAGGGCCAAGTTTAGAGATCGCAGAGGACTGTTCCTCAATGCATTCAATCCTTCCAGGGAGCTGATGGCATTCTCGGACAAGCAAAGTTGCTCCACGGCCGGAAGCTTTGGCAACTGGTGTAAAGACACCAGATGGTTCCGGTGCAGATTTAGTATCCTGCACCTGAAAATAGCCGAAAGAAAAGTGTTTTTGTTTTATTTTGCACGAGGCTGTTACTGAGGAAGGAAGTGATGTTCCTCTCTGCTGTACCTTGGCAGACAGACAGAACTCAGGTTGCTGAGAGAGTTGTTGACCAGCTGTAGTTGCTCCACCCGTATCAACCTGCGCAGAATGCGGAGGAAGTTTTGTTCCTGAAAATCGTCGCCCAAATCTTGGTAGGAGAGATTCAGCTCCTTTGGAGAGGAGGCAGCAGTTAGAGGGGTAGAACTTATCTTTAGTCATGTCGCACAGTACACAAAAAGTGTCATGACTCACTCGACAGTTTTCCCAGTTCTCTTGTCTTCTTTCTTCCCAACTCTGCCCTTCCTCCTCTCTCCTCCGCTTCCTCCTCCGTCTATCCACACAGGCCTCTCTTTGGATGAGCTCGTCATCGGATGGCCCTTTGGGTGACAGCAAGATAACTTTTTATATGCCAACGTAATTTTAAAACGGTGATGCCATGTCAGCGCCTATCCAAGCTAACTTTGATGATATTTAACGAGTTGAATTGCGTTAGATGACAAAACATAAGCCTCCCCGTGTGCATGTATGCAAAACATTTGAAGTATTTTTATTTGATAAAGACACATAGGAACTATTACACGAAAATTGCATATTTATATTATCTTATTATTTTATTTTGGCCACTGTTCAAAAGGGGACTGTGACAAAAACATTCACTCGCCATAAATGATATACCTTTAAAATAATAATGATTTCAATATAATGCAATGCAGGTATACTCCACTGTAAAGTACAACCACAATTATGTCATATCGAGGCACACCTTCTCGAACCCTGGGGCAGGTCAGCTGATCTCCGGTAAGGTCACACTGTGGCAGGTGATGCCACGAGGCAAACCGGAAGCGGCTGGCTGGAAGCTGTGTGCAAAAAACAAGAAACTCGTGTTGGGATTGAGGCATGAAACCACTCAACATTACTGTCCTCAAATTGCCGATTGTGATTCTTCATCAAACTGTGTATTTTTTTATGTGTGGTTTAATGCAGTCGTATTATATATAAAGCTTCCACCTAAAACATACATGTACTGTATGCTAATAGAATAATGAAGCAAATAATGAACAAAGAGTAAAAGGAATGAAAAACTACCAAGTATCAGAAGTATGTATGTCATTTCAGCTAGGATGTATTGGTGGAAAGAAGGGCGAGCAGTAGAAAATGGCAGATGGCATAAAGCACTGTAATGAACCATAAATGCCCATTAGAGCAGCAATGTGCTTGTTACCTGATGTTACCTCAGTAGAAATCAAAGTCAAAGTCAGCTTTATTGTCAATTTCTCCACATGCCAAAGACACACAAAGAAACCGAAATTTCGTTCCCCCCTATCCCACGGTGACAAGACATGGCTCACAACAGACAAACAAGTAAACAAGTATAACAAAAGCGTGCTGAATAAATAATGAATAAATAACACAACAATAAATAAATAAATAAATAAGAGGAGCAGAAAAAAAAGGACCAAAATAAATAAAATGTTCACTCAGAGTAACTTTATGCACAAGACTATCAATTTAACCAGCTCAGTGGCCCAGCGGTAAAGTGTCCACCCTGAGACTGGAAGGTTGTGGGTTCTAACGCCGGCCGGATCATACCAAAGACTATAAAAATGGGACCCATTTGCCTCCCTGCTTGGCACTCAGCATTAACGGTTGGAATTGAGGGGTTAGATCACCAAATAATTTCCCGAGCGCGGCACCGCTGCTGCTCACTGCTCCCCTCTCCCCCAGGGGATCAAAATCACACGGGGATGGGTTAAATGCAGAGGAAAAATTTCACCATACCCAGATGTGTGTGTGACGATCATTGGGACTTTAACTTAAGTGCATAATAGGGTATTTAGACCCTTTTTAGGCATTCTCAACTGGGCAGCACAGTGATTTAGTGGTTAGCACATGTGCCTCACAGCGGAGCGATCCTAAGTTTACATATCAACTACCTCAGTACCCCTGAAATATAACTAGCCTTCATGATGGATATATATATATTGTTTTTTATTAACAATGGGAGTCGAGTAAAATGTTATTCCCTCAATGTCAACATTGGCTAGTGAGTGTGAACAGCTGCATGTTTTAGAATTTGTTGGTTCCCACAAAGGTACTCCACCCTCTTCATTTGCAATCCAAATGAGTTTAGGTTAAGAGTCCCAGAGCCCCTGGAGTAAGGAGAAAAAAAAAAACACTTTTGACCAAACTCTTTCTTGTAAAAGTTCTTATGAGGCTGTAAATTCTCAGTAATTGTGCTATCATGTCTAGTAAATATTAATATAGTAGTTCTATTCATGCAGTGCTATAAAATATGGGACTATTTGGCTTAGTGGTTAATGGAGTGCTTTGTCACTCCCTTGCTGACCTTTTCAACCTCCTCATGTAACTCTAGACTATTGCTGCCCACACAAGAATAGGACTGCTCCCTTTTGACGCTGTTTCACACTGAGATGAAGCATGACAAAATATTGCAAATGTAGAATAAACACATTCCATTTTTAAAACACAGCATACAAAAGCCATGATTCATTTTTACATGTCTCCCTAAAGGAGTCATACTGTAATGCATTTTCCCGCAATTTGAAACAGTTCTTGGGTGTTTTAACATGTCTGCAACACTCTTATCAAAATACCCCAACGTTCAAGAAGCATAAACATTCATTAAATTTACTGAGTATATCTTGCCATGATGAAATTAGAGCAAGTTGGTGCCTGCTCCAGACTCTTTCTGCTAGTAATATCACATATTTTCAACAAGGGTGGGGATTAATAATTATCAAATAATTCCTAATTAAATTTTATTTTAACAAAATTAACAATTATCTATTTTTGAGCTTTATCAAAATAGAGTGGACCAGTCATCATGAAAAAAAAAAAACATCAAACAAAACATAAATTACTGTATTGAGAATCTCTTTATGGATGAAAGAGCAAACAGAAGGCCGGAAGAAAAGGGGATCTGTAAATAGTAAATATCGTAAAATAAATATCGTATATGGGAAGGAAGTATATCAGAAAATATTAACAATTCCCATATCTGTGTTTCTGTCAGTGACTTACAGGTGTCGATCCAAGTCCAGAATCAGGACTCCGGTGCACGGAGGCGGGCAGGTGTGCCACACCGAGCTCAGAGTAATGGGACAAGTGGGATTTGGGGAGGCCGTCGCTGAGAGTGTTCACACCAGAAGAACTGAAAGGAGAAGAAGTGCATGTGCTGTCACGGAAGCTCTGGAGTCAGAACCTGACCACCGGGCGAGTGGTTGAGTTACAGCCTGCGATACCTGAGGAGGTCTGTCACTGGTTTATAATAGTCTGTGTGCCCTTTTATAATTTATTACATTGATTTCAAAGTGCAAAATAAACTATTTTGAGCCTTAGTTATCTATTAACTTTATGCCCACTTCAGGTATCAGATAAGACTTAATTAATCAGGCAGATTTGCTCAAATAAATCAATACTTTAAAATGTGTATGTTTTTTAAGAAATAAACAAAACTGGTATTGTTATAAACTTGAAAATCTACATTACAAACTACATTACAAATTCCAAACTTAATTGGTGGTTTAACTGGGCTGTTTAAATGCCTGGTCCCAATCTTAAACTTGTTTAAATGCCAAAATATAAAATAATGACTTTCCTATTGTGCAGACTTATAGGAAACAATATAAAAAGAAAATGATTAAAGTGTTTGGCGTCAAACAATATTAGCGTGGGCTCACCTTTCCGACATGTCCCAATCGTGTCCTGGTGAACTCTGCCAGCCTTTAACAACACATTGCGAGTCGTACCATTGGGCCGTGCGAAGGTGCAGTCGTGACCCATAAAGGCAAAATCTTGTGTTGGCGTTCTCTGCGACTAACTTTCCTCCTGCTCCCGAAGTGCCTCAGTCAGGTGAGACGCCACTCCTAGTGCTACAGGACTGGTGCTCCTGTGTTGCCTAGCAACCGTGCTCAAGTGAGGAAGGTGGAAAATATTACAAGGTTGGTATAACAGATTGTCAAAGTGAAAAATAATCGAATTTGACATTTTGATTACCTTAACTGGGAAGAGATGAGAGGAAGTTAATAGACATGAGAGATGTTTTCTTTGCCCTGAGTTGCCTTCTTTGTTATATAATGGCTGCTGCTGCTACCTCATATCTCATGTTACTGGAGGCTTCCTTAGCTCTGAATTCGTGTCATCAATACTGTTTCAACATTTTAATGTGTTTTAAGATCCTCATTTATTGGGCATTCGCATAATGATTAAAATGTATAACAAGAACTTCATCCACCCTTTTTGGTCATGTCTGCTTCACACCTACCATCCTTCATGTGTGGAGTTTGTATGTTTGCTCCCGTGTGGGTTTCTCCAGGTATACCAGCTTCCTCACACATTCCAAAAACATAATAGTTAGCTAAACTGAAGACATGAACTGTCCACAGGTGCCAATCTGAGTGTTCCTTGTCCATATCATATGTGCCTTGCGACTGACTGGCGAGCAGTCCAAGGTCCAGCCAGCCGACATATGACCCTTTTGGGGAAAAGTGGATTGTGGATTGACACAAGGTAAGAAAGATAAAATAGGAAATATTATATCAGATTATGATTTTATTGTGTGCATTTCCACTACACTACTTAGAATGCGTACTTGAGCAGTGAAAATGGATCACGAAAGGTGTTTTGTATCATACATAAAACCGTATATCACAAAAAAACAAGGTTAAGCATAATATCATTAATCTTTTTATTGATTATAAGAGTGTATACAGCTGGTGTTGTTGTCTCCTTAAATATGTACAGCCCAAAATTGGTGCAGTGGACTTTTTTTGCAGTGTGCTAAGCAAGCCGCAGTTGGTCTCTATGGCAACTCTGCAGTCTCCTCAGCTCACCTGTGAGATGCCCAGCAAGGCTTGATTAACCACTTGCATGTGATAAGGCATATTATAGGCAGTTTAATCGTGTGCCTACAGTGTACAAAACAATACGATCATGGTCTGCTGGATGTTCATTACTAAGACTGAAGATTGCGTGTTTTCGCCACAATAAATACAGAGCATATTCAAATACATTAAAGGGCAACACAAGGTACAGGTGTTATCGTGTTAATATGTTTGAAAAGAAGAGAATCAAACGTTCTTGTGGATTGTGCGTGCGTGAGAAAAAAGTGGATAAACTAAAACGTGGTTCTGCATGAATATCATGTGTACTCGCATACGATACTCTCCATTACTTAACTAGAGAATATTTACAATTTAACCCTCTGTGTGTCTACATCCATAGAGCTTTCTGTATCAAAACACACTCATGTCTTTTACCAATATACGAATAGCATAATCAATACTTGATACATCTTGATAAAATACAGGTGATGCAGGTGTTGATAGAAGAGGTGGGATTAATCTGATTGGTTGAGAATGAGTGACACCACAGATTACATGGAGTCAAAGTCATGGTCATTAGGCTCGATGACTTCAGGGGTCAGGACCCTGCCCATGAAGAGGATAGACCCTGAAGGGACACAAACGCATTTTTACACAAAGCAATATGATGTGTCGAGTTACAAACTCACACAGGCATGCACGCGTACTCAAGTACCTGTTCTCCGATTTCTGATGATGAAAAAGAATGGGTGATCAGCCATGACTTGGGGGTACAGCACCAGAGTCCTGGTCTGGGCAATAATTCCTGCGTGATAGACAATGAGAAGACCCTGAAGCGAAAGCATCATTTACCACCAGAAGAGGGCAGTGTTTACAGTTCAACATTTTGGAAAACCAGCAACTGTTTGTTTCATTTAACATCTCAGACTGAATTACGTATGCAGAGTATGCATAGTGATGAACAATTTGATGAACCGATTAATAAAAAATCAAAAACAATCCAAAAGGATTGGACTTTAGAATCCGGGGGGTCCCACTCATCATACAATTAGGTGACACAGTTATCATCTTGCTCATAAATACAAACCAGATCAGCATGTACCATTCTTAATCGTACCAGTGTGGGCTGGACTGGAATATCAAAATCTACCTGATCCGACAGCTCCCTCAGCTCCTTCCTCAGTCACCTCCAGGTAGGCTTTCTGCACTGCCCTGCCAATATAAAGCTCCTTCCAGCCTGAAACAATCGCACAGAGACAAAGCGAAGATTGTTACTTGGATTTGCATCCATCAGAGACGTTAAAATAATGTGTGCTACGGGTAAGTGGCACTACAGGGATCTAGCCCCTCACCCAATTTACATGTGATAATTTCCCCATATACAGCTACATATGCTGTACTTGTGTTTCTCTCACTGAATCTATTTTTGCAAGGGCATGCGACAGTTTCAACCTGCCCACTCAATGGCAGTTACCTTGGTTACCTCAGCAAGTACTGGAGGCTACTTCAGTGCAGCAAATCAACACAAATAATGAACAAACTTTGAATACAGACTTACCTTGTAGTTATAGCAACCAGACTGATTTGATTTTAAGATCATTTTATTGGTCCTATATGTCTGATGATTCATAAAGCCTCACCAGTCATTGCAGAGAGATCAGCATCCTTAGTGAAGATGCTCTTTATTCCGAGCTCCTGCAGAGTTTCTTTCAGGTCCATTTTCTGCTCAACTTTGAACCTAGATGTAGTTAGTCACAGAGTAAGGAAAAGGGAACCCCTCAGTTCAATGCATTGCAGTTATACGTAACTGTAAACTACTACTAGCACAGTAATGTATTCATTCTTAAAGCCAGTGACGGGTGGTGCATTTCATTCTTGGGCTTTAAGTGGGGATTTAGTCGATTTAATCAAACATCTATCATGTGGCAAGTACAGAAATCATTAATAATTTACAAAACCATAATATACGTACAGTAACAGCATGCAGCTGTGCTATGAACATTGACTGGGACAGTTTAGAGGCAATATTTACCACATAACATGACAAAAATGTAAAACGTTCATATAAAATAGTAAATCACATCACCAATGATCCTAATTATGAAATTTATGAATTTGTGCAAATTGCTACATATGCATTTTGTTAGTCCAACTTGCTGTAAAAGTTTTGAAAGAAAATTCTGACATCAACATAAATTGGGACATTTAAAACATGATTGGTTAAAGAAACACTCCAATAGAGTGAATTCCAGCTGCTACCCTTTTCATACGTTTTGAACGCTGGATTTTTTTCAGAGATGGGGACTCGAGTCACTGTGACTTGGACTCGAGTCGACTCGAGTCGCTGTTTTGATAACTTGTCACTTGACTTGACAAAAAATGAAAAAAAAACTTGAGACTCGACTTGGAAGTTAAAGACTCGGGACTTGACTTGACTTGAGACACGATGACTTGAATGACTTCAGTGTTATTTAGTTTATGTTTTCAGTTTGAATATAAAATTAATAATACATTTAAAAAAATATCAATAACACGATAGGAGCGCAGGCTGAGAATGGCGTTGTCATGATTGGATCACTACCCTGTCAGTCAATCAGTCGTGCCCTCTCTACCTACCGAACGTGTTTATTGGAGAATCACGCCCCTTTATATCAGACATGCGCAAACATGTCAGTGGGAGCGGTACCGCGAGTCATCACCTTCGGCCATCGCAATTACTTTTATGACGGCAAAAGACGGACAGCACAGTGCGAGATATGCAACAAAAACATTTCGGACAGCCAGACGACAACTTCAAACTTTGTCCGTCATTTGAAGAGCCATTCTGCCAAGTAAGTGCTTTTCATTTATCTAAATAGGTGTGTGTGTATATATATAGCTTTAATGCAATGAATATGATGATGAAACTGAATTAAGTAAATATGATTTAATATGGAGCAAGTTAATAAATAAAAACTACAGTTAACTTGACTTGTACTTGACTTGACCTATTTAAGGACTTGACTTGGACTTGACTTCACCTATTTAAGGACTTGACTTGACTTGACTTGCCCAAGAAAAAAATGACTTGGGACTTACTTGAGGCTCGAAGGTTAAGACTTGAGACTTACTTGAGACTTGCACATGTGTGACTTGGTCCCATCTCTGATTTTTTTTAAAAGCATTTTTAAACAATAACCAGTTGCATGTTTGGTAAAACAGCTTCTTACCGTGGCAGATAGACTTCCACCTTCTGTCGTTTAACATTATTGGCCCACTCCTCCAGCAGTGGTGCCTTAATGATAGGCTCCAGAGAAGCCAATGGCACTTCCTGCCGAGGCAGGACGATCATCATGTACATGTCCTCCCCCTCGTACGGCATCTCTAAGACCTGATAAACACCACCAGCTTCCTGGGAGCCATCGCTGAACTCACCTGGGAGGAGAATAGGTGTTTAAATAAACAAGATTAGACACACACACTTAGACTGATGCTCACTGTGTGTCCCGCTTTCCTCGGCTTGCGAGTTCCCTGAGGAGAAACTCGTGCAGATGAACACCTCTCTGGGCACATTGAACGCACTATTGATTAAAGCTTGTGAGGCTGCTTAAACCCTAATTAAAAACCATTCATGCTGCACTTTAAGGAGTCAAACTGAATTTGCTCTTAAAAAGTGCTTCCATTCAGCATGAGTCGCTTACCTTCGGAGAAAGAGTAAACAGATGCACCCATGTGTGATTATATAGATTTGTATCCTGTAAAGTTATCCATTTAACTTTAACAAACAAACATAACACATACACAAATAAATACCAAATTAACATTATGCTTAGATTTGTCACATTAAAAGACATTAAATTATATGGCATCTTACTGGGGAGATAAGATTTCACCAGCGGGAGAAATAAATAAAAAAGAATAAAAACTAAAATCAAATTTTGTCTTTGACTTTGAACACCTACGCTTCATTCAACTTGCTGAGATGAGGCAACATTGCTGCAGAGATTGGGAGGGGGGGTGTTTGACTTTGCCACACCACAATCTTCCTACAAAATATGAAAATGAAAACACAGCCTTTTCTCCGTGGATCTGTCCCTCTATTCTTCAAAGCTCACACACATTCACAGTCAAGTCTCTACAAACAAACAGGCACGCATACATCAGTATGTGAGCAGCCTGCGAACGTTGGCGTTCACAAGTGTGCAAGCTCACTGCACCAAAATAGCGCAGATGCGACAACTTTAGAAGCCATGCGGTGAAAGGTTGATGTAATTTCCTTTGGCAGCACATCAGATTACAAAATAATAGGATGGAGGCGCATACTCGCCGTTTCACTCAAACACATTTACCCAATAGTAAAGATTGGCAAATATCCTTTTAAAAAAGACCCAAAATACATCGCACTTTCATAAATATTATTAATATATTTTTTTTTGACTGTCTTGCGTCACAAACTTATTAAAAAATGCACAGTGCTATTTTTGATTCTGTGGTTCCGTTAACAAAATTAAAAAAAAGAATAAACAAATATTTGTTTTTGTTTAATTATTTTAGATTATTTAAATTGGTTCTTTCTCCACAAACTGTTGTCATTTCTTGTTCAGCTAACTTACAAAGCAAACACAGATCAAAACACTTTCTCTTGTGCTTGGCTGGAGGTGATGAGCACAACATGTAACATAGAAATGCATCTTCAGTCACATAAGTCAGGAGTAATGATCAGCTAATGTTCTTACCATAGTAGAAGTCACCCAGTTGGTACATCATCAGCGTCTGGACTTCGGAACCATCATCTCTGCTGAAGGAGAAGGTTCTGGTGTTTTCCGGTCTGAACTGATTTGTCCAGGAGCCTCTAAAGTAGATGGCGTTGACCATGGTCAGACGAGTCACCTCACTAAAATCCTCGGCAGATAGAAGGTCTCGGATCTTACCTGCAAAAAAGATTGATTGTGGAACGCATGCTAAATAAAGTGAAACAAGTCTAATGGTTTGTTTTTCTTACTCACTCTCGGTATGATTCTCCACCCAGCTGTTGATCTGTTCGGCGACAGCTGCTGATTCGCTGTAGTCAACGGTCTGAATATTGGCTCCCAAAAATTTCTTCATCAGGTGTAGGAACTCGGGGTTGAAGGCGATACCTTCTTGTATGAAGAGACCGTTGGCTAAGCGGACTGTATACTGGTTGACGTCCTCGGATAACGCTGCTGTTAGGTTCTGGAGCAAAGAGAATTCCACACCTGGAGGGCACAAGCAAGTTCATATAGCAAAGGAATGAAGATGCGGGAGAAAAACGTCAGTCTTGAGTACATAAACTTTGCTGGAAAAAAAAAAAAAGATCATCAGCACCGCTGGATTTGACTCAATTTTCCCAAATTTGTTAGAGAATCATCGGTTTGTCTCGCTATGCCAGCACCGTATCGTGACACGCAGAAAATGATTCAACGCTCCAATAGAGTTGGACTGCCTTATAGGAAGGACTTTCAATCCTAGTGAGGATAAGCGGTGTAGAGAATGGATGGATGAGTTAAAGCAGCCTTGTCTCCTGACATAAAACTGTCAAGTTGTATAAACGTGTTTGTTACCTGGCAGCAGGTTGTCAAATCCTATGGCCTGTCGGATTTCCTCCAGCGACTCCCCTCTGGCTCCGAGCTCCACCATTCCCAAGGCGAAGGCTACGCTCAAGGGGGAGAAAACAATGTTGTCTTGACCCCCTGTCGCCTGCAGCTGATGGTACAGTCTGACAGAGAATTCGGATGTAGTGTTCTCTGGAATGTCCGCCGCTCGGCAACTGTAGCCCAGCAACAGGATGGAGAGGATCAGGAGGAGAGGGGATGAAGAGTCCGGGATCCACATTGCTGCAATGACAGCTGAAGGGGAAAAAGGATGCCATGTGAAATGAAGGTGCAGAAGAGAGAAAGGGATCGAAAAAATAAAGACCAAACACCAAATGGGGAAAGGAGAACGATAACGGGATACATGACGAGTGGATTAGAGAGATAATGGGATTGGGAGGCCAAAGAGGTGGGGACAGAAGGATGGAGTGATGACAAGATTATTTATAAAAAAAAAGGTAGGAATTACAATATTGTGAGATGGTGAGAGATAAATGTGGGAAGATGAATATTGTACATAACCATGAAGGCCAGGGAGAGGATGGGTGAGAGGAGACAGCAATGAAGAAAGAAAGTCAGCAAAAGAGGTTACACTAGACTTTTTATGGCCAATTTGGCAGTTAATCTCCCAGCATGCCGGCTGTGTAGGACAACTACCGCCAATTTGTTGTAAGTAGCAGTAAACTAGCCCAAATTAAAGCAGAGTTTATTGGAGCAGATGCATTTTATCCGTAAAATCTTTGTAGGTCTTCTGCAGTGAGAAACCAAATAAAACCATAAAACAAATTGCTCAATGCTCATGAGTCATTAGCCCACATTAGCCACGTCATGTACGTCACATTTTAAGTCAGTAACACTCAATATGCATACAATAAAAACATCAAAAAACTGTTCACTGACCAAAATGCACTTCTGTGATAATTTGTGGTATGATTAACCAACCGTGCATAGATTTATAGCGTCTCTAATAACACAAGAGGTTGCCATATGTATTTATGACAATAGAAATGGAGTCTTGGTAGAGTATGTGAAAAGTCCTTCCACACCATCCAGGCATTATTTTGGCCACTGAGGCACAGTCATGCTGCGCCAGAAAAAGTATTTCC
Organism: Syngnathus scovelli; assembly: GCF_024217435.2. Lineage (NCBI taxonomy): Eukaryota > Metazoa > Chordata > Actinopteri > Syngnathiformes > Syngnathidae > Syngnathus > Syngnathus scovelli. Next base: position 10,681,155 of record NC_090853.1, read on the forward strand.
CACAAAGGTGGGCCCTAACCATTTGCCAGACTGGAATCTGCTGGCTGTTACTATACGTATATGCAGGCGACAAACAAAGCATCAGCAACAACAATCAGCAGCATCTACACGAGCGCCCCTGCCAGTTTTTTTCCTTACTTTACTTTCCTCTCATGCCCATTAGATGGTCAGAATTGGGCCAGCTCTTTTTGCATCCAATCACTAACAAAGAACTAACTGACGAGAGAGTAGTGCTTGCCAAAGGCAAATATTTAATTTTCAATCTGGAATGATACCACAATCTTCAGAGATTCAAACGGGGTGGAGTTGGGGGCGTCACAAACTGTGGGCAGTGGGTGGATAGATTCATAACAGTAATTCATGCCAAGATTTAGTAGAGTTGACAAAGGAAACAAACCACAGATAATAATAGACCCCAATCTAGGAAAAAAAAAACAACAACCGAAGTTTTTTTCTTCTTTGGATTAAGTACCGCAATTTATCTGCAGTCAGCAGGGGCAGGACAAAATATCGACATTGTGATCTTTGATTTCCTCTTACAGTACATATTAATACACAGGCATCAAATATCACGATCTCGCTTGTTTGATGGCCAAGTATGCACGCTTTAATGATTTTGACCTTTCTTACTATGATGTAATCACAAATGTCCTAGTTAAAAGCTCATTAACATTTGGGTGTATCAAGGTGGTGCGCTCCAGGGGCAGATTGACCTTTAGGCAAAAACAAGCAATTTTCTGTGGTAGCCTAGAAATTGACAGTTACATTTGTGAAGATTTTTAATCACAAAAGAATTGGATAGCAATATTAAATGTTGATTAATGCAGTAAAAGTACAGTAAAAGTATCCAGATGAGTCATCTGGATTTGATTGACCATCTTGAGAAATAACAGAATTTTCTCAAATTCACAATAGGTGTCAGATAAAACATTTTAAAAGACCCTGATCTGTACTGAGGTGAAAATAAAACTTGTCAGTGTTTCACAGAGATGTGGAGGGCTGGCATGTGACTCAACCAGACGGCTGCCAGAACAGGATTAGAGTCAAACAGACAACCTTAAATTCTTGACCTTATGAGAGGAGAGATGAACGATTGTGTGTGGCTCCTTTAGCACATTCTGACCTTTTGAGTTGCGACACACTGTCTCCAAAAAAATTCTTCCCAACAGTTAGTTGAGCTTTTCTTTATGGGAGCTACTCGTGTAGGGTTCCCAGCAGATCTTATAGATAAGGAAGAAAACCAAACACCCCATCTGTTAAACGTATCTCACTCTCGTGACTAACACAACAAAATCACCATGAAAATCCCCTAATCTTGACCATTTGGTTCATGCCATGCAATTAAACTGACTGGCATTTAAAAGTAGTTCCTAATCCCTCCTATGTAATCCGATGGTTGACATTTACGCAATTAAAAAATGACGTCAGCCAGCAGCGTAATCCTTCCTGCCATTTAAACACTACACCTTGAGGGTGCATGATTGGAAGTCCATGGGACTTACTTTAAGGATGAACATGGTTACGGCTGGATCACACCTGCAGATTCACACTCATTTACTATGACCTACACGTTTGCTTCAGGTTCTAAGGTTACCAAGGCAACAGCGAGTGATGGATGGAGATGTACTGAGGTGTCAACTTCACTAGCACAAGACCTCTCTCTCCTTTCTAACACATCTCAGTTGCACATCTTTTAAAAAATATAAAATGAACGCTATTATAGTTCACAACGATACCCAGACAAACATGCTTTTTTATAGCGTTTATGTTCTTGTTTTTGTATCGACAGCAGCAAAGTCTGCAAACCTTACACTTACTTTAGCCATGCAAGCCTTTTTTCTGCCATTCTACTAGCTCACAAACCGGTGTGCAAATTGCTTATAGGAGATGGCAATTTGCATTGAAAGCAGTTGTCGCGCTGAAGTCACCACACTATTACATGTGAATACATAAAGGCAGAGCACACAGTTCTATGTGAAAGAAACAAGTGAATAAATCTGCTATTATGCCTCTTGTGTGCCGATTCACTGGGAAGGCAGTGCAAACATGCCTTAAATTGGTTTAAATGCCTCGCACTGTCTACTGGTAACTATCAACTGCCTCTAAAGTGGAAAAGCAGTGTCAAACCATAGTTTTGGGAACATGGGCCAAAATACATCCCAGTACTGTATGTTTGAACGCATGCATGACAATATGCACTATTTGGGCATTAAAAAAAAAAACATTGGAACAATAGCGATGCAATGAATCATAGACACACACAAAAATTAAACAGTATTAAAACAGAAGTGAAACATCCGCTGACAGGTGTAGAAACAAAACAGAAGTGCTTTTTTTTGGCTGTGACACTTTCCAGCCGTGTGGTAGTGGTTAGCACATTTGTCTCACAACCAAGAGGTCCTTAACTTCAAAAACACAGCACCTCTGCTCCTTAAGCAGTTAGCACAGTGTTTCATTAAAAAACTCTATTTCAGTCATTACGTGGAGAAGGTGATTGCTGCTGCAACATCAAGAGTAATTTCCCCATCTGCAGCCCATCCTCGTTACAGTGACTTGACTGATTGCCTCCCTTGTTAGAAAATGACATAATGGCTGGCGGAATCTACCTTAAGTCCCGGGATACTCACTGTACACTTAACAGAGGGTGAAGAGGTTAACAACCCTTTATTAATCCCCACTAACAGAAGCCAGCAGAGAGAGGAAAAGGCAGGATATTCGATAGAGCGACATTGATTTGGGGGAAGGATGAGCAAATTCATGGAAAACAAAAAGCACAAACATTTTGACTGACAGGTGGAAAACACAGAAATAGAAGCTAAAGGAATGAAACATCAGTCAGCCAGATCTAAAGATTTTGGACGTCGTTCATAATTTGAAATGTCAAATTTAATTGAGCCTCAAAGGTCAAACGCAATCTGTTCTAAAACACTAATGGACTATGCATATTGCCTTGTCTCCGCCCAGAATATGTATGAAGTGGGGGTATATGATGAGCATGACGATGAGAAAGACAAAAAGACAGCATGATGCATGCTGATGAGGAAGAATTAACTGATGAAAAAGTATCTACCAAAGAGGCCCCACTGAACAGAACACTTTCAATTAAAAGAACTGGTCTTCACAAATTGAGGAAGTTAAAAGAAAGTTTGTTTCCCAAGTAAACCCTCCATAGCACAGTAAAATGTATCTATGGATCTCTTAAATCTCAGTGCGTTTACTTCTGTCAGGGGCAGAGACAGGGTGACCAAATGCGACTTGGACCAAAAAAGGGGTTTATTGGAGGGAAAGGGGTAGTGAAGAACAGGGGGCGACAAGGATATCAACAGACAGGTAGAGTAACAAGCAGAGTAACGGGCAGAATAACGGGCAGAGTAACAGACCAGGCTGTGAAGGCTACAGATAGGGCTACAGATAGGGCTACAGATAGGGTGACGGAACAGGCGACGGAATGGGCGACGGAACGGACGATGGGACGGGCGATGGAGTGGGCAAGGAAAGCCTAAATGCTGCTGTCAGGACAGGAGGGGCAGGAGGGATGAGCTGTCCAGAGTCCGGGTCACGTAGATGCGTGACAACTTCATTTTATGACACAAAAGAAAATCTATTTCATTGTGTTTGGATTCCATTGTGTTTTTCATGCAAATTCCCACAGGCCCGAGTTCTACGTTTTTAGAACGATGCAAATTCAGCAACTGCCAGAATGAAGGTAATTGAGGATAAACCTAGATTTAAAAGCTTGTTTTATTTTATGCAGCGATCCACAGAGGATTTGGTAACAGCATGAGAAGATATGTGGTATGTTTGTGACAATGTGGCTTTGAAGCAAAGCATGTATTGGACGCACGCACGCACGCACGCACACACACACACACACTTGGTAGTTGATGGTTGCTGTGTGCACTGAGCAAGCAACCCTGCATCGCTTGTCTGTTTTGGTTTTGCAAGACTGATTTGAAAGACATTTAATTATTGAAATGCAATTAGAGCAGTGCTTGGAAGAAATAGGCAGGACACACACGTACGCACACACTTACACGCGCGCGTGCACGCACGCACACGCACAGATGGGCAACGTATATAACGTACATGTTATATACGTACTAAAAGAGGGCAGAACGGGGCAGACAACACATCAAGAGATTAACATTAGTTGCAATGCACTTCGGATTTTTTTTAAAACTGAGATTATGACTGAAATAAACGTAGTTTGTTTGAATATGAGGAGAATTTTGTCAACATTACATAACATATCAAAATATGACATGATGTATTTTTAATACAGAATATGAAGCAGACTGAATTAAAATACATATCTTTTTTGACAAACAATTTAAATAAATCACAAATAGATATTTTAATTCCCTCATAATACTGGTGGGATTGTATGAATAACACTGATTGTAATGTTCATGTTTTGAGTTGTAAATCTTAAATTAGGAAAACAAGCAAATTTGTACCTGCAGAAAGAATTAACACATGTTATGCATGTGTATAAGTGTGCATGTGTACGTGCGCGTGCGTGAGAGGGGTGGGGACAGGATAGGACTAGGCGATTCCAATCTGTTTCGTAAATTCGCATTTACAACGTCTTTGCCATGTTATTCAAGGACAAGAATCTTCGCGAATGCAATGACTAAAATATACATAAGAGAAAGCACGGTAGCAGATAAAGGCAATTGTAGCCCATAACAACAACTAACAAGGCAAACAGCTATATAAAATTAATTAAAAATATTAATTCACTTTGTCTCCACCTGCTCCCTTATCAAACTTCCACATATGACCAATATAAAATCAACCCCTTCAGAAATTCCCATAATCACAGGAGCACAGTCACATCCTAAGAGATTCAGATTGTATCGTAAAAGCAGCTTCCTAATGATTTGACGAGTTCATCTTTTATTCTAAGAATTATTCCAGGTTGATCATTACTGAGATTGTTTGTTAATTAGTGTCTAAAACTGCTTACCGATGTACAGCGATCAAGGGAAATTGCTGAGATGATGCGTTGACTGTGCAAGATCTCTGCTACTCCTCTCCTCCTTTTCAACGCAGCAGATTACTGCACGCTGCTCTCCCGCAGGCCCCGCCTTCCTGCACGCCAATTGGTCCAGAGAACAAGAACAAAGAGTATGAAATTGGAGAAAAAAAATTTATGCATTTCTGCAACATGTTGGTTTTGTATTATTTCACGTCTCATTGAGCGGTATATTGTTAATCTGTGCTCGATTTTGATTAGTAAAGGGGAGGCTGAGGGTGGGGGAATTTAATTTTAATTTAATTGGAAACAAAAAGTCACAAATTATGTTACACTCTTGTATCTCACAGTGGATGACTGCTGGGATAGGCTCCAGCACGCCCGAGACCCCCGTGGGGACAAGCAGTACAGATGATGGATGGATGGATGGATGGATGGATGGATGGATGGATGGATCCATCCATCCATCCATCCATCCATCCATCCATCCATCCATCCATCCATCCATCCATCCATCCATCCATCCATCCATCCATTCATTCATTCATTCATTCATTCATTCATTCATTCATTCATTCATTCATTCATTCATTCATTCATTCATTCATTCATTTGTTTGTTTATTTATTTATTGACTTTGGGAACGTAGATATTTTAGCTGTAAAAGCGCAGCCTGACAACAAAGATAGACATAGTCACTACTGGGCAGGTTTTGACGACAGCAACAGTTGGGAGGAGGGGGAACTGTCTTGACCTAATAGTGCGACCTACGAATATCTTCGGTGCTAATAAATAGCCTGTTATAACCGAGTTTATTGTTACTTGTTTTCGTTTTTTTTTCGTTTTTTTACCATAAACTACACACAAAAAAACGTGTCTTTGCGTTTTTGTTCTTGAATATATGGTTACCACTCGCACTCGGCAGTATAGCATTTCCGCTTTCAGCCACTATCTGGGACTTGTAGTCCCAAAGACGGTTGTGCTGAAGAGGCGACACCGACCTAGAAAACTACAACCAGTCGCACTTTTGATTAGCACAACTCTAACCCTCACCAGCTCTCCAGATTCCGGAACAAACTTTCCGACCAAGAAGTCAACAAGGAGGTGCGGTATAGTTGGTGAAAGCTTCCAAAGGTTCTAGTCTTGTCTGATCGTCCCGGTTCCTGTCAAGTTTGCCTGTTACTCGTTGGTGGAGCGTAAGTCGTCATAGTACTGACATTAAATCACCTTCTAAATTGCTAATGTTTTGACAGCAGACCAAATGTTATACATTGTTGTTATGAATCCCCCATTTAGTCTTCTAATCTTAAGTGTTAATTAAACATGTAGGGACGTGTAATACTTTATTTGAAAATGTACTGAATGTTTCTTGATGGACAAACCAGACGTCAAACCAGAGTCCAAAAGTAAACCATGGAAACGGGTTTTATGACAACATGAATGAGCAATATTAACTTATTTTTGTGAACACTTAATTATTTCTCGATATGATTTAATCTTTGGCTATGCTCCCAAGTTATATGTCACTCTAGGTGTGCCGTTTTGTCCTCAACCACACCCAAGTGAAACGTTTCAGGCTATATACTTTGGTCAAAATGTGTGCCTTCTGAAGACGAAACAACCCACATCATAAAAGTGTTGTTAATTTAAATCACTGCCAACTAGAGAGGCTTACTAATTCATTTTTTTGGTCATTTCTGCACAAGAATGGACTAAAAATTTATGGTTGCAATAATGTCTGGGTGGATTGATATCTTGCTAATATACAAGGCAATGATTTTTTCTTGTGGATAATTGTTTTTACAGAAACGATGGTTCTTATATTTTAGCTTACTCTAAACATCAGTAGAATCGAACAATATTTTAAGAAATATTTTAAAATTCACTTAGAGTAAGATGCCCTGGTATCCAATCTGAATCACTTTCTGTGGTGTTTTTGTTTGCTTTCATTGGCGCTGCCATCATGGAAATGGGAGTTGGTGCAGTTATTGCACTGATGAATCAGGATAAGTGCTGAGTGGAATTATGGACTTCAACCAATAGGTAGAACTGGAGCTAAACCTTGCGTTATACCCGTATTCATCTGAAAGATATGCCCTGTCTCTCTTCAGTTCTGCAATTAACTAAAAATGACCAAAAATATGTAGCACAGTCGGCTTTCTGAGCTGTAGCTTGCTTTTTGCTCCAAGTCAGCTGGAATACCAGCTCACCTTCAATCTTTGAAATCAATGCATAAAACTGCATTCTGTTTCTCATATTTCCTTTCCATGATTTAGCAGCATGAGAGAGAAAATAATCTTAAAGACGTGTCATCGTTTACTAATGTACAGCAGTTATACTTTCCCGCAGACTACTGTTCTAACATTTATTCATCTATTTTCTACTTTTCAGTGTTGCAACGATTTGGAACTACCTCAGCTGACATCAGGTTGAAAGGCTGATAATACACCCCAGAATAGCCATGCAGTCAATTGTGAGCCACATATAGAGGTAGACAGTCATTCACATTCCACCACTACTTGACAGCTGAACCCACACCGCCTGCACAGATGTCAGATGAGAACACTATTAAGCGTCAACACAAAATGTTTTCTTAAATTACCACTTCACATTAATTCCCTCCACTTTGGACTAAAGATGTGAGTCTAGAGACTTAGGAGCGGTATGTCAAGAGGTAGTGCATAACCATTTTGAACAAAATAAACAGGCCTGGAAGCGCCAAGTTTTGCAAAGTATAAAATGTTTTTTTCCAGTCTAAAAAAATCTGCATGTTTTGTATTGTTGAGTATTAGCTGAAGTTCCCTCCACTGAGTACCTTACAAGTCAACTATTGCAAGACAACTTTTCAGATTTATCTTTTACACTGAAACTATACAACTAACACAATCAATTGACATCTCCCGTCTTGTTTTTTTTACTTCTTCTTTACTTTCGGAACTTTTTCTGTTCCCATGCTATCAGTCAGTGGGAGGGATTGAACACGGGGAAGTTGGCACGTACCTGAAGGTCCATTAATCAGTCCACAATGACCATGGAGGACTTCAGGAAAGAAACAAGCACCACTTCAGTCATGGCTTTGTACACAGTGATGTACCCTGTCTTTGACCAGGTATGGAGGGACAGAACCCCTTTTCATGATTGATAGAAAGTCTACATAGAAAAACTAAAGGAATAGAAAGTAATAAAACAAACAAAGGCAGACCTTCCACTGGAGTCGGATAAAATTGTAAAACTACATAAGACCTAAATATTCAAATGTCTGGTTATTGTGGTTATAGAGGAAGGACACCAAGTCCAGTATTTCCAAAAACAACCTAGACTTGAGTATTGTTACAGCCTGAACTGGTGCTAAATCTAGTAGTGACCCTTTGATCTAATCTAATTTAGAAAATTAAATTTCAACTATAAATAGCAAAGTCAAATGTGCGCTTTTTGTGATGTATTGCAGTTGGAGAAAATCACCCTGTCAGCAGCACAGATGCTGCGTGCAGCCTTTATAAAGGTGATTTTAAAACATGTTGTTACAATAGTCACATTTTATGGTCTTGATTGACATACCCAAGGTAAAATGCTTTTCTTTACAATCAACGTCTTAAGGCAGAGAAGGAGAACCCTGGCGTGACCGAGGAATTTGTGCTGAAACTACTTGAAAAGAAGAACCTGAAAATCAATTATAATGAATGTCTACTTCGCATGGCCGCTGCCGATGTGAAAGGTAAGCGAAAGTGTGCGGATCACAACGCCACAAGCAGGGAATACTTGCTCAGCGTCCAAATTGCCTGTTGGAGAGTGCGGAAACTACTACTTAAAATGTCCACTTGGAAGCGCTGTTTCTCCACAAATCAACTGCAACACACCTTCCTTCCCTTCTAGCCTGTAATTCATTCCTTTGTGTAAATTCACAGTGATTGATTTTTGCAATGCATACACTCACAGACACACACTTATCATTCGTTTAAAAAAGGCTTCTCTTATTAGTCTTTTCAATGTATATATGTTTTTATTATTTAACCACTATTAATTTTTTTACTATTTTGTACATGCCAACACTCAGCAAACTTGAACATGTGCTACTGTGCCCATCATCGTGCAATCAAGGAGAGTAATTTGTTGTTTTTGTACCAATGGGTTTTGTCAGAGTTCCGAATTGAGAGGCAGGAGTTGGGGTTCCAGGAGCTAAATGAGAGGGCCCGTGCTCTGAAACACACCCTCAGCACCATACCTGATGAGATTAATGACAGAGTGGGCTTCCTGCAGATCATCAAGTGAGAGAGATAAATGCTTGTGTGTTACTGTGTGATTAACTGTAGAACTTTTAAGTCCACTTGTTTCTCTCTAGTTGCCCCCCCATACGAATTTGAAACTATGGTAAGTCCAGCTGACTGTATCAATAGTTTGAACTGTAAATTTACCACAAACCTTGATTCTAAAACAGTTCATCATTTTATACTCATCTTTCAATGTGACCACTACACCGGACCTCTAATGTACTACGTTCATGTCAGCTAGGCTGAAAGAGCCAATTTGGAGCATCTTGGTACATTTTAGAAAGAGCACAAAACATGAACAGGTATTTTTTGTGGGGTTTTAGTGTCATCTGACACAGTATTGTCAAAAACTAATATAGAGTGGAATAGCTAATATCCCTGTCCAAATTTGTTTTAAAGTAATTAATTGTTTTCCGTCATAAACGCATCTGTGAAGTAGCACAAAATTTTGAGCTGCTTTCAGCCATGGCGAGCTCTCTTGTGATGCCCATATGTGCCGCAGGAAATTACCCAGTTAGCTTAATTGTCAGAAAATTATCACACACAGTCACTTCTTGTCAAAGGATTCATCACAGTTTACTCTTAACTGTGGTTAACGTCTTTATCATCTGTACAGATACTACAGATTCCATGAACATGACAGTTTGGAATGAATGAATTCTAATTCTTTCCTATTGAATAAAAACATTTGAAGAAATAGGAGGACTACCAGCATCATGAAAGAGATTTTTTCAAACCGTTCCATCTCAGATGTTTCCACTAGCAGTTGTATCTTTTGTTCTCTTATGCAAGAGGCAATATATTTTCAATTTGGTCAGAATACCTTTGTCCCTCCACAAAGTTTTCAATTCATGTGTGCATGCAGCTTTGTTTCAACAAGTCAATGTGTATGTTTTTTATGCAAATTAGCTCATTGCACATTCTAACTCTAATTCCAAAAGCAACGTATCCAGAGGGCGTTTGTCACACAGCATCATTATTTTCCCTCCTGCAGGTTGGATGGTTGAGTAAATGGTTGAGTTATTATTTATTTCAGTTTGACATTGAATGCAGACATTTTCCTGTTAATATGATCTATACTACACATGCAGCTTTGCAGTGTTTTTTTGGGCCTGTTATTTTGATGGAATTGAACACTTTTACAAATTTCTTAAGTAGCTTACCCATTGAAAGGCTTAGAGTAAAATCAATTCAAAGTTAGTGGTTGTTAAAAAAAATCATAGTGGATGGGGGTTGGAGGTATCAGGTTTGTGTGTGTGTGTGTGTGTGTGTGTGTGTTTGTGTGTAAGGCAAGAAAACCAAACAGTGATCTGGATGAAAGAAGAGTAATTTTGGCTCAAGAACAAAGAGATTTTTAAATGTATTATCGCTTCTTTACATGCGGGCGTTTGTGTGTCCTCCAGAGACATTGCCAGTGCCATAAAAGAGTTGCTAGACATCGTTAATACCATCTTCAGAAGGTACCAGTTTCAAAACAGACAGGTAAGTATAGATAAAATGATGTTGCAGGGGTGGGGGTCCCAGTTGCCTCCTTTGAGACAAGCGGAACTGAAAAGGTTGTGTGTGTTAGGCCCTGGAACAGCGGAAGAAAGACTTTGTGAAATACTCCAAGAGTTTCAGCGACGCTCTCAAAACCTTCTTCAAAGATGGAAAGTAAGACGGCGCTTTGTGTCTATTTGCTGTGTTAGGACTTTTAACAATTCTTTCTCATTGGTCCTCCTCGATCCTCACCGTCCGAGTGTGTTCCCCCCCCACCTGCGTCATTTAAAAGTTGCTTTTGTCAGTACGTACACACAAGCTGTCGCCGCCGCGCAAAATGCTTGTCGTTTGATCGCAGTCTCGCTTTCTATTCAACCCGCCCTTCCTGAATAATTCCTTTGACCCATTTCCAGTGGATTCACGCTGGCTTGTTTTCTCTGAAGCCTGACATTCTCCCTTCCAGGCAGATCAAAGTGTTTCTTGGATCAATATTGTTGCCATGGTTTCTTTGCACGTTGACAGACACGCGTGTCCTTGTCTTTCTGTCATGGTCGCTCTCAGAGTGCTCAACGTATTTGTCAGCGCCAACCGGCTCACCCACCAAACCAACATGATACTTGAGGCCTTCAAGACGGCATCATAGAAGACCGAGACGAAGCAGCCACAACATAGTCCGCAATTGCAAGGTAGTTTGAAGCAAAACATCGCTGATACCACAATTTTATTTAGTTCTTTTATTGTTATTGTACTTCACTGCTTAGCATTTTTTTACCTCCTGCAATCTTGAGCGCTCTTTTCTCTTGATGGGTTTCTTGCAAAAAATAATGATAGTCAATTGAGTTCGAGCCAAGAAAAAGTCAAGAACACATCCCTTGGATGTTATTCCCTCATACCTACATAAAAAAAGTGCTGGACACTGCTGGGCCTTGTCTTTCATCTATAATTCATAGCGCCGTGGTAACTGGTTTTGACCACACAGACATTTCCTATTAAGGACCAAATCTCAAAGCTCCTCTCTCGTTGCCTGAAAGAGAAATTCTCTCGTCGCCTTTTTTGAAGGAAATTCTGCACACTGGATTCATTTCTCGAAGATGGTATATGATTTGTCTGCTTCCTCAGCTTTGTTATTGTGATTCACAGCCCTGTATTATATATATTTTTTTCATTCATTCACTGTAAGATCATGTTAAAAATACTCTATGATTGAATCTCTGTCAAAAGCACTTTGGTTATATTCTTTTCATCAATGAATAAAATGACTTGACCTTGACCTTTGCTGTCGGTTCCCAATTTGAGCACCGTGTTGCGAAATAAGATTGTGATAAATGATGCCCGTGATACAATACTGAACAAGTCTATGGCCACTGTTGAATTAATTTTTTTCGTATTTTTATGGTCATAGTGTTACTGTCACACAAAAACAAAACATTTGTTTACAATGATGCATTGCATACCCTAACCAAGCAACGGCTGCTGAATAAGAATCAACGTTAAACTTAATATTGGACTATACTCAACATATTATTTAGTCATGCTGGAGTAGTACATGTCAATATCTGACATGGGGCACGATGATGTTTCTCTAGAATTTTAACTCTATGCACAGATAAAAAGCACAGACTAATGACACACAGAAAAAAGTTATTATTAGCTTTTAGCCAGGGTGAATAAATGTATGCTAAAAATATTTCTTTAGGAACCTTCTATATTAGTTACACAAACCTGAGAAGCACAACTATTCTACAAACTGTCGTTTAAGAGTTCAAAGAGTCGCAGAAAGATTTTCCAAAGTAAATCTTTGTGTGCCATGAAAGTACTCGACTTCCTCTCCGTTGCCCTTCCGTTCTCCTTCCACCGTACAGTAGCAGGATCTGAACGCATTTTCCCCTATTGCTACACCTTCATTCTTCTCCCAGTATAATAGTGGATTTTCCATGGTGGATTTGTGCGGGGCTATTTTGAGCCGTACGCTGGCTCCTACATGCAGTGCTGTAATCCAATTGTGATAGCGTTAATTTTGAAAGCTTTTTTTATTGAAATTGCTGAGACCTAATTTTCTGATCCTGTCACCGTTGACGACCGCTGTAATCGGCTAATTCAAGTTATTCTAGGCCATTAAGTTGCACAGAGGAACTGATTGTGGTTACTGAGGCAGAAGAGAAGGAGGGACGAGATCATATCTGTGTTGAATGAGCCGTTACTGGTGTTCTGGAAATAAGTTTTTTTCCTTTACCAGTTCCCAAGGAACGTTCTCACTCTTGACCGTAGAAAGTCTCCACTAATAAAACTCTTAACTATATATATATGCGTGTGTGTGTGTGTGTGTGTGTGAGTGAGAGGCCCGCTGATGCCCATGTTCTTGCTATTATTGTCAATATTCTAAATATGTTGAGTGTGTTTTGTGCTGTAACTACTGTACACTTGTGTTGATGTTTCTCTCTACTGCCTAATCCGTGAATGAACACTCATTGTCTTGAAACTAAATGATAGGGCCAGTACTAACAAATGCAATTCTTTTTGACTCCTTGGTTGCCAGGAAACTTGCATGTGTCTTTGGCAAGGAGGCCTAATAAAAGAACAGAGTTGTGTGTGTGTGTTTGTCACCATGTCTGCCTAGTTAACACTTTGAGAGTGTCTTTGTGCCGCATTCTGGGTTGATGGTGTTGATTCTCGCTAGGGTCCGAGCGCGTACTCCTGGAATCAGACAAAACACTGGATGCAAAGACTGAAGTAAAAGCCACTGGTGAAGATTTGTAATACATTTGAAAGACAAGAGTGTATTTTCCCTGAGACTGCTCACCATAGGAACTGAACTCTCAGGCTGTTGATGACTTGGTAAGTCTGAATTAGTCCCATCTTTTCCTTTTAAATGTAGAGATTAAAAGCATCTCGGCTGACTTTGGTTTAGTCAGGTTACCGTTGACTTGGCAGGGCCTGTTCAGAGTTTTACAAACTAAACTGTGTTTCAAATTATTATGCAAATGAGGGGCTTCTTTAATTTTCATAACTTGTTTATTTAAATTGAATGCTATAATTTTCGAGTCATCAACTGTTACTGAATAATTGGAATGTTTCAAACAACCTCTTTGTGATAACAGTTTTTTTTGTTTCCCAAAAATAATATTTTTTGTTAATGCGCTAATCCAAATGATTGTGCTCAACAGTGTTTTGAGACATTTTAAAGGTTGTAAAGAACTCTAAGGAATTGTTGCATTTGCAGTCCAGTTTCCTTGACTTAACCTCTGCTTATTAATGACTGAGAATCTACACAGACATAAATAGGAACATATTTTTTAGCAAACACATTGCCTATATGCTAACTAGAAAATTGTGACTTTTTTTCTACATTGTGACAGTAATTAGTTCGTTATTCTCTTGGGCCAGTGCTTCTCAGTTATTTTATGTTATGCTCCCCCAGGAAGAAGAACATATTTTACACCCCCCAACTCTACCCTTGTGACTAAATAATATGATTTGTATATAAAATTGTAATAAGTACCCCTCTGCATAACATTGTATCTTAACAAGTTCCCTGAGGTCACCGTCTCTTCCCTACCTTTAAAATATTAAGAAATGGCTTTCATTGTGATAAAGTGCAATTTTACACTGCATATCTCACCCCCCCAGACTCACACAATCACACATGCAGCGTTTTCTTCCTCTGGTAGCTTGCGAAGTTATTGCACCTACTGTATAGCCACAATATTAGCAACTGTGCCTTTCTAATCTCTTATTGATGAATGTGAGTCGCTTCCCACAAAACAGCATAATATCATGCAGTAGTTTATGCATGATTCAGCAAGGGACCGCTTTAGCTTTCATTACAAGGCCTGTCATCTAAATCTTTGCTCAGTTTGATGCCACTTGTGCTGAATTTGCCTCGTAAAATGTTTCTGTCAACCTGTTTTTACCACCCTTTGAAGAGCTTATTAGATAAAGGAATATTTCCATCATGTCTCCTATGCTTCAGGCTCCAGCAGTGCTTTTAAATCATTACACAGTGTAGTATGGCGAACCTTTATATGTTGTGTAATTCCTGCTGCTTATCTATTCTGCTTCAATTTCACATTACCTGCTATTCAAGCAACGTGGACAGCAAGCCTTCGCCGCTTCAAGAAAGGAACGCAAGCGTTGACACCGAGCAGCTATTCAACATAGACCGTGAGAGCAGCTAACAAATGTGCTCCTCTGTGATGCTTCTCTTTCCCGTCATTATGTTGACGTGACAACCAACTGTGGAGCATATGAATAGTTATTATAGTCTGACTCTGGAACTATGTAATTGTCTTCGTCGAGTTCACCGGGCTTTTTATTACTTGTCTCCAGTGTTGAAACACGTGTCAGTATGCTGTTGATGGAATGACAGGGCTGATGCATAACCATGGCAGCCAGGATGGAGGTGACACTGCATGAGAGCAGGATGAGCATGGAAGACTACAAGAAGCTACAGACTCTGTTCTTTGTGAGTCTTTTTCCCTTTACTAATAGTCTCTCGTTACTGCGCCAAAGGAGGTGAAAAAGGAATTGATGCCCTACTGTGGCATCCCATAATAACCCCTAGAGCTTTTCTAAAAATGCCTTAAAATCCAAAGCACAGTCTACAGCACTTGGAAAATGAGAGTGCAGGCATCACACAACACTGTCACAAGTTTGTCCTTTTTCAATTAATTGATTACTGCTGTCTATTAAATATATATAATTCTGGAGGTGATATTTGGATTCTGGGTGAGATATTAGGGATACGCTCTAAATTTTAAAAAGTATAATAATAATAATATTAATAATATAATAATGTATTGGAAGAACCAAAAACCAGGTACTTGGTTGATAACCATTTCCAATTGGTTACCATTACTTGCTTACAATTGGATGTATATAAAATACAAAATACAGAAAACACTTAGACAGAATTATGTAAAGTAGACAGTATTGATATCTGTGATGTTTCTGATCAATCAGGTGTAAAGTGTTTAAAGTCTTCCAATGGTGCTGATTTTGAACCAGGTCTCCCCGGGGGTGTTTCGCTCTTTGTCCAGAAGTGAATTCATCCGTCTGGCCTGCTCAACAGTTGGTCATGGCTCCAAAGAGGAGTACGGCCTGTTGTTTGACCGCGTCGCTGTCAGTCAGGGGCACCACGGCCTTTTCCCTGACAGCGATTCTGTGAAGGAAGAGGGTCGGATGAACTGGGATGGGCTATGCTCTTTTCTTCAGCAGGATCTATTTGAAAAGCTGAACCACAGCAGAGTGAAACGCGTGCCTTACTGGAAGCCGCCTCGCACTCTGACCTGTCCCCATAGAGACCCGGTCCAAAAGGTAAAAGGCGGCTGTCCTCCTGAATGCCCTGAAGGCAGTTTGGCGTGAGTGAGCCAGCATGTTCATTTACAAACCCGATGCTTTGCAGCTGTTATGTGCAGCACTTTGACATTGACATGATGGAGATTCCAGTCTGCTGACTGTATAGCATTTTTAAGAATTAGTGTCTCTCATCTAAATGTCTCTGCTCATTTAAGATAAGTGGCTTTGGACTCCCAAAAGTTTAACATCTATCAATTAGTATGCAAATGAACCGGCCGCTCCAAAGTGCCGACAGCTGTGAATAAAGTGATGGTTCGATGCTTCAGTATTTTGAACCTGAGAATGTCAAAATGTTACTTGGTTTTCACCAAATGGCCGATAGAATCACACATGCACAGGTGATTCGGTTTGACTTAAAGGGTCAAACACAGTCATTGTGTAACTAAGTGTGATTCCCAGTTCCCCAGAGTAGGTGTCAGAAAGCTAGTGAAAAAAATTACAGTCGGTCCTCTGTTCATGACAGTATCATACAACATGACAAGGTTTACAAATGGCGTCCAATGAACTACTTTGCACAACATCCGTAAAAATACTTAACGTGGCACAAAGCAGGAAATCTCGCTCACCACATTGTTTTTCATTTGATTGTTCTATATTAACGGCCTTAACCTGCTTTTCATACAAAGATTTACAGTAATCTCGATTTTACCACCGCTTTAGTGCTGCTTCCGCGACACGTTCAAATTTTTGTTTAAATTTGGGTTAAGTATCACTGTAGAAATGGAATTTTAATGCAAAATGAGTCAAATATGGTGTTTAAGACACATCCCAGGTTAGACTTGCTCTTTTTTTTTGTAAAATAAGATGGTAAAACAAGCATGCATCATAAAAGTAATATGGTATGTCGTGTACAGTATCCATATTCGCTATAAATCTGTGCCCAAGACAATTTACAGGAGTAATTGCTCTGTACTCAAACCATATGAAAACTCATTAAACAAAGACAGTAATGCTCAGTCTCTGATATGGAAGTCCTTGCCAGCAATATGCTTTTGGCACTGCGTCAAACTCATTTGATTATTAGTGCAGATTAAACACAAACTAACGCGGTGTAATCACAAATTTCAGCAGCATTTAAACATAACAAATGCCATTGGTGTTTTTATAGCATAATTCTTCCATCTATTAATCATGCCCCTGTACTGATCTTGCATTTCCCTAAATGGAAAGTGTTTGGTTCTAAATGAAAATCTGTGGCCTGTTTGAATCCAAGGGCAATATTTAATTGCATTATATAAAATTCTTGAATACGGTTGTCATGCTCCTCCTCAGTTTCTATTCACATGCTTTGAAAGACACTTGGATCATATAAGCATGTGTAGTAAGATAAGTTTGAATAATATATTGTCTTTTGTTCTTTATTTCTATAAAAGTCAGCGGAGACTTAAAAGGCGCCAACAGTTGAGAACCACTACTATAATTCACTTTGGGGTGCTACCATGTTTGCCCAGAACAACATTTGTTTGCACAGCTCACTATTTACGTACCATAATTTCCGTACTATAAACCGCACCGGACTATAAGCCGCACCAGCTAAAATTCGGGGATATTTTAGTTTTTTTCTTACATAAGCCGCACCGGACTATAAGCCGCACGTGCACACGAGTTTTTTACAAAGAAAGACAGTACACAGAAAGCCTTTTTAAAGTTTGAATAACATACTTGAACATGTCTTTCTAAACATTGCCTGTGACGCAGCAGTAGTACCGCAGCAACACGGAAGTGTGCACGCGAGTTATTAACAAAGAAAGACTGGACACAGAAAGCTTTTTTAAAGTTTTAATAACATACCTTAACATTTCTTTCCAAACACCGCCTGTGACGCGGCAGTAATACCGCAGCAACACGGAAGTAACACAGCACTAATAGGGTTTGATTAAATAAAACATACCGGTAAAAGTCACTGAGACGCGGCGGTAACACAGCAGCAACACGGTAGCACAGCACTAACAGGGCTGATTAAAAAAACATACTAGTAAAAGTAAAATAAAGAGCTTCATCGTCTTCATCTTCCTCCTGTGCACTGAAACCATCGAAGTCTTCCTCAGTGTCCGATTGGAATTGCGTTAGATATCCTTCGCCTCACACTTTCTCAGTCTCTCTTTCGTCGTTTATGCATTTCTTCGAGTGTGATGAGGGTCTGTTCATGCTAATCTTATTCATGCACGAAGCGCTAAATTACATTAAACTAGCGAGCGACACGTATAGCTCCAGAGTAGACGGGACCACGAAATAAAGAAAAGGGTGCCGCAACACAATGTCATCAACATCGACTGCCTTTAGCTTAAAAGCGGCATCATATGCATTTCTTTTGTCCCCCATAATGACGGTTTGTGTATAGAAGCTTCCTTTCAGTAATGTCCGTCTTGATCGCGTTCTGCGTGATGCGCGAAATGTTTAAAACACAAACTAGCACGTCTTCTTCGGCGCATTATCTCTTCTTCGTCTGTCTCGCTCTTGCTTCCTGCTAGAGCGCCCCCTGGAGGCCGTAAAAATCCATAAATACACCGCACCGCCATTTAAAGTAACCTTCTGAATAAAATGCATTAAAAGTTCACATTCATTACAACTTGTTTTTGGTGAGCAAAATGTCAGAAGAATTGAATTTAAATGCTGATTGATTGGGTTTTAATAAAATGCAGATGGTCCAAACAGCGCCACTGCTTTGTGTAATCTCTGAGTCACATGGCAGAGTAAGAGAAAGGGTTTAGAGCACAGGTGTCAAACTCAAGGCCCGGGGGCCAGATATGGCCCGCCACATCATTCTATGTGGCCCGCGAAGACAAATTGTGCATCAAATTCGTGTGTCATTACTAGAATTGCAAATTGTCTTCACTTTTAATAATATTTATTTTTTAAATTATTTGACCAGTTTTTACTCGTCTGATTTGAAAACGAGTTGTCAGTTTGTTTTGTAGCTTTTACTGTATATAATATGAGGTGCTCATACATTTATTTGGGTTGACAGTCATAATGGCCCTCCGAAAGAAGCTATGACTACAATGCGGCCCGCAAAACAAATGAGTTTGACACCCCTGGTTTAGAGCCCTTTGACGCAGGTCACCTAGCGTGCATTCCTACTAAAGCTCATAATAGTCACAAGCAAGATAGCCAGAATAAGTAGCAGTCATAGTAGTGTTTCAAAATAGTATTTTTGTTGTTGTTTTTTTTCTTCAAGATACCGCACAACAGTGGTCCACAGCCTTTTTACGAATGTATAAAAGTGATCAAGTCATCACAAAAATTACGAAAAAAAAGGGTTCAAAATTTTGGAAAAAAATTGCGGCTTATAGTCCGGAAGTTACGGTATATATTTTTTCTTTCTTGTCCCAAAATACAAGTTAAAAAAAATAAGTAACTAAATAAATAATGGAAATGATGCCATCTGCACTACTCAGGTGTTGTACCTGCCAAGTTGGGGTCAGTACATGACTGTGAGCAAAAGAGGATCTGTGGGGCTGCGGGACCGCAGAGACATGTCTCTTCTGAGTACCCAACGACTGCCTAACTGTACAGTCCGACCCAAAGACCTGTGGGTGACGGACGTGGTGCTGTTGCAAAACGTACACAAGGTGATCGCACAACAACCACTCGAGCGTACGCTGAAGTCAGTCTCGTTCGGTATTTTAAATTAAACAATTAGGCAGAACTTTTTGGATGTGACTGCGCCACTGATGTAAATTCAAATCCCATAAATATATTTTCGGCTACCGATGTGATGTTTTTATTTCCAATGACAAGACAAGCACAAAATTGACGTACTACTTAGATTCAAAAAAAGTTTTTTATGTCAAGTGATTTAATTCAGCACCATCACCGAAAATTCAAGCTGATCCCCTATGAATAATTGTATTATTATGTTTAGTGGTAGAGTATTAATACATTTACAGGAAATTAATTATTGCAATACATTTTTTGGCCATAATCTTTTATTATTCATTTTGCTTGGATAAGCAATAATATATCAAACAATTATTCACATCGTCTTTAATAGTTACTTTAAAAGTGTTGTAATCATTGTGATATTTATACTAATTTTATTCCACGATAATATAATTTTTCTTTCATTCGCATTACTTATAAAGCTTTGTCTGTGTTCACGATTTTGGTGCCAAAGCATGGCATAAAAATGTGTAGAATTTTTATTATTCTATCGTATCGATGTGTGACTTTTTATTTCATTCCTGTTCCTTGGCCCACAGATAGCTGTGTCATTTACAAGTAAGGAGGTGTGTTTTTATGACATATTATCTAAAGAGAACTTCAGCTGCCAATATAAAATCCAGGTAAAAAGCACAAATAGTTTATCTGAAAACATTCTGTCATCATAAATCAGCCTTGATAGAATAAAAATGCAGTTGGAAACACTTAAACTTTTGTGTTCTAAAATGTATACCGTCCCAAAATCTTCAAATATACAAATAGTTTGTTTTTCTCTTTTTCTAGGGTTTAAGGTTTACTCCATGGTGTCTGGACTATTGGTCCAATGCTGCCAAGCCAGATCAGGCTATCCTCACTATAGGTGACATTGGGGGACAGGTGACACACTGCACAAAACTAGATAACATTATTCACCTTATTCTTACGCCCCATGATTCTTTTCATGAAGTTTAGCCAAACCAGCATTTTATTACTGAAAACTCTTGGTTCTTTTCTAGTTGTGCAAGTGTTAAGTTCAAAGCGAATGTTAAGTCGTGGTGCGTCTATTAAATGAAAAATAGCAAATTTATAATGTCATGGTAGTATTTTTCAAACAACTCAGACTAATTTGTCTGCGTTCCTCATTCTCCGGTAGAAGCTGGAAATATTTGGAGGCTCTAAACAGCATGATTTCCTCGTTCGGCATGGCCAGTTACAAACAATGCTCATGACGTCCCAATTGAAACTTCTTCTGCTTGTCAGTACAACTGCCAGCAGCGCAACAAGGCATTCAAGACATTGTTTGATGTAATGACGGCCAATGATCAATTAGAAAAGGGGTTTGTTTCCTCACAAAAGAAATAAGGTGGATAAAAAAAGTACGGTCTAAGGATGAATGCCAAAATGTCATTGTTACACGGCTCACACTGTGTGTCTTTTTCCCAGGTCAGCGTTTTACATTTCACATCAGTCCAGATGTATTTGTTTGAGCGACGTAGTCTGTGGACCGACTCGGATTCTGCGGTCATCGTCCAATGGGATGATGTGCTCAAAGGAAAGCATCACTGCTGTCACATTGTTCAACATCAGGCACACAAGCCAGCCTGGGTGAGGAAAGGTACTGTACAAGCACACACATTATAGCTTTAACAACGATCACATTGTCAAAAAGAATGAGTCATGTTAATATTTTGATACATTGTCATGATGTCCGCGCTATACGTAGTAAGTAACCCAAAAAGTTCCAAATGTTACATCCTTCATTCCACATTCACCAATAGCCTGACCTGTTCATACAAGGGATGTAAATCCATCAGTTTTCTGTTTTACAGTTTTAGTGAGTCCTTGGATAATTATTCTTATTGATATGACAACCAGCTAAAGAAATAAACCCTTTTCACTGATCAATGACTTGCAGGTATATATGGAATAAAATACATGAGAAATTTAAGTCAAGTATATCTGGTCTTTGCCTGATCTATATGTTTGAGACTTTTTTATTTTTACACCGCAGGTTTGGTCAACACTCATGCACACAATGAAAGGCAGAAGAAAAACAAGTTCCTGTTAACACAATGTTATTAAAACTGTGGCCCTTTTTGAAATTGTATTTCTTACAGCACAGCTGAAATTTGATAACAATTGATTCCAACTGCTCCCAACTCTTGAACACACATCTGACAAATTCATGGAAATAGTGAAATTGTAGCATGGCGGTATTGGAAACCTTGCTAACGCGGCATTGATATTTTGGTATGGATCCGAACATCACTACCGAGCAATCAGTTTGGCACCCTGTGTGGTCTTCTGTTGGTCCAGGCAAGCTGCATCTTTATTTTGTGTACTCAGACATGTTGTGCAGCATAACTTAATAGTAAACCTTCAGTTGCTATTGCCTGTTGATGAACTTGTATCATCTGCCCTTTGCGCCCACAATATATATTTGCTTTGAAAAATATGCTGTCCACCAATATATTTTCACTGTGACCGCTAATGACTTTTAGATTCATTGGTGACAGATGACAAGATCAAGAAGTCAGTGATTATGCATGCAAATAAGGATAGGCAAGAAGACGAAGAAAGCCACCCTTACTTACTCTTTGGGTAGTCTTAAGCATTATGCATGAATACTAGTCAGTTACTGTTTGTGAACTGTTTGTGGATTGATGTCTGGAACTTTAATTTGCTGGCTATAGAGTGGCTGTTTAGTACTTTTAGGTTAGATTAAAAGATTCTGCCTCAGTCTTGACATTTACATTCACTCTGTAACTCTCTCCAAGTACCCCTACAGATGGCTGCTCAACCGGGGGGGGGGGGGGGGGGGCAAGTTCATCATGCAAAGCGGCAATGATTAACAGGTCGAGCGGCAATAGAAAAAACAATTCATGCACATGCCACAAATTCCAACTGGCCACAAAGTTTCATATCATTACATAATCACCTATTGACATGATGGAAAGTGGTGAAGTAACACAACGCTGAGAATCATCTACATGCAACAAAAGTTGCATCATTTTATGCTGAAGCTTTGTATGGTGCACAGTCGGAAATGATCATGTACTTGTTTTTGTTCTGTTGCAGCCTTATTAGGAATCATTTACATTCTTG
Source organism: Syngnathus scovelli (assembly GCF_024217435.2). Lineage (NCBI taxonomy): Eukaryota > Metazoa > Chordata > Actinopteri > Syngnathiformes > Syngnathidae > Syngnathus > Syngnathus scovelli. The sequence continues at coordinate 10,703,982 of NC_090853.1, forward strand.
CAAACGTCTGAGAAAAAATGCAAATGAAATAAAATAGAAAACAAGATATGGCAAGGACATAAGTATTCCGAATCTGTTGAGATGTTTCACCTTGACACAAGCACACCAGTGTCAACACTGACACGTATTCAGTATTACTACAATAACAGCAAATGCAGCAGGGGTTGAGGAGGTGAGTCATGAGTCATCTAATTCCTTAGCCAGACTTTTGACTGCTGGCATGAAGTTTGAGCTGGAGGTCTGTCCTCATGGGACTCTCTCACTTCAGCTCATCCCGGGTGACAAAGAGGTCGCTTTATTGTATCATTGATCGCTTGCATCATTCAGCTCCATCCCTCCTTTAGAGTCATTGGGCTGTTTAATGATGAGTCAGCAGTTGCATCGTTCCGAGACCAACTTGGCAGAGAGAGATAGATCCCAATGAGGGGGAGAAAGAAGAATAAACTCATAAATAAGCACAACCAATGGGAAAACAAAGGCGACAAAGCCGACGCATTGAAAGTGGTTGCTAATTGCAATTTTTCAGGCAGTGTGTGTGGATTGCGAGTGTGAAAAACCATGGGGGAGTTTTGTTTGTGTCTGCCTCAGTGGAGTGTGTGTGTTTGCATACCTCTGGGTGCTGGTTCTGTTCTTTTTGAAGTTGCACACCCTGCGGTACCAGTGGGAGTCTTACCATTCGCTATGGCTGGGCCACTAGAGTGAGTTGGGTGGGATATGTTGGAGCTCAATTGTGAGGGAATTAGGAAGAAATTGGGATTGTCACACACCCAGGGGGGCATGGAAGCTGTCTCAGAGGAAGTATCGCGTTTGCGCTTGAGAGATGCCCGAATGCACTCTGATGAATGTTGAGACCCGAGTGTTCGGTATAATTTGCCCTCAGAACAAGAGGGTTGATTTAATCTCTTGCGCTTCCTCATTCGATTCCAAATTCCGAGAAATGAAAGTAAAATGACATGTGCTTATTAATCAGGCTGAAGCAGCTGTTGTGGGTCACAAAGACCATGATTTGTATGTCAGTCAAAGAGGGAAGAAGTCATTAATCAGTGATGAGTCACACGTCTCACTGAGAAATCTACCCATATTTTGACTCACAAAGTGGAAAAGAAATGTTAAGATGAATGGAAAATAATCAGACGTAAATCATTTTGGCGGTAACCTTCGACCCGTGACTGTCACATGCAATCTCAGCACGTCAATGTTATTTGTCAGCCGAGCTGTCTCTGATGGAGGTGTTTGCATTCCAATTCAGATGTCCTCAATCAACGTGTTTATTGAGATGGATGATGACGCAAGGTCCATTAGTTTTTCTGTCATACCAACGAGCAAATGAAAGCCGCTAATTTTCCTCTGTGGATGTTGTTTTTCTCTATGGTAGATTTGTGGTCAACACATATTAAATGGAGTGGATGTCTTTTAAAAATGTAGCAACTAAGCCATCTGGGGGGAGGTATCCAATCCGAATAAAAGCAATGACCACAATGTCATCATCATGAACCGATGTTTTATATTTAGTTTTTGGCTGGATTTCTACTTTCTGGATCTGGATTTGACACCTCTTGTTTGTTGCAGTGAAAATGATTTGCTGAGCCTCAGTAGAAGCAACTTCCATCTCAATCGATTGAAAATTAGTATTTAGTCTCAATGGCAAATAATAAATACATGGAACCGATTAGCCACTGCACAAGTCTCGTATCCATTGTAATATTCAGTGTCAATTATAAACTAAGTGTACGTAAAGGGGAGGCGAGGGGCAATAAGATGGTAATGTTTTTCTATCTAATGTTGATTTTGTACTTAATATAAGGCAATATTTCTGTTTGTTCCTTACATTTGACCTTATCCTTCTGTCCTGCTGTGTCGTCAGTCCACTGATAATCTTTACAATAGTAATTTGGCATTGTCTAATACATTTGACTTATTGTTGTGGTCTAAATCACACAGCATTGGACTACATAACCGCACATGACTTTTTAGTGGTATAACCAGCACATCACTGGTTCAATACCAGTCTCCTCTCTATGAAGATGTCTTTTTCGTAAGAGTTATCTGACATTGATTTTCATCATACTTACTTTGTTATATCCCACAGTGCTTTACTTGGACTCACTGGAAGCCTTTGTGTCGTGTAGCACCGAGCCGCAAAGCAGCATAGTGATTGGCTGGAAGGCGAAGGACAGCATGCGCCTACAAGTGACCTCTTTGTTTACAAAGAGAGGAGTCTGGGACATAGACTACCACCATGAACTTAAGATGATTGGTAAGTAAATTAATTCAGTCATGAGGGGCTGTAGTTATGAGCCCATCTGCAACTTCAGATTTATTTACAATTTCTACTTAAACTACAAGACATAATGCAATGATTTGGGCTCATCTATCACCATCTGTTCCACTACTAAAACTAAAGCATAGAAAATAATGTTGAATTTATTGCATATGATGTTTGTGTACTGGCATGCCATATGGTTTGGCTCACAAATCTATCTCTCAAAGGTATGCTTTAATAGTGCAAGTGTAAAAAGACATTGGATGAATGCTTTGTCGTCAAACCCATTAGGGGACAACTGCCGAGATCAACATCCAATACAGTTATACTATTTGGCAAATAAAAAAACGTGTTCTCTGTCCAGTTCTGATAAAATTACTGCTATGACACCATCTATGCCCATCATCTTTTTGTATTGTTTCCCCTTTTGCCCCTGTGAGATCCCCGTTTACATATAACAGGCCATCTCAATTTTTGCCCAATCAGCTACTTTGAAACTTGACAGAAATTGTTACATATTGTACAAACCACCGCCTTAAAGGGAAACATTACGTTGTCATATGACAACATTGCAGTGAAACTTTCTATTGCTTCCATAAACTCGTGTGTGTGTGTGTGTGTGTGTGTGTGTGTGTGTGTAGTGAAAACATTTGAAGATAATCTTTACATTCTCTCATTGGTATTGCATGTAGCCACTGCAGGTTTGGATCATCAGGTTCTGTTGTGGAACTCCCACGTGACCGCCAAGCCAGTGTACATACTCAATGGACACGTAGCCCCAGTTACGGCGGTTTGCTTCCTGCAGAAGAAAAAACAACTACTAAGCTACTCCCGAGATAAGGTATAAGTGTGTGTATTTGTGTGTGTGTGTGTGTGTGTGTGTGCGCACAGTAAAGAAAAATGGCTACTGAGAATCCTTGTATTATTAATTTTGATACTTTACTGCAGAGGAATAAGAAGATTTGTTTCACACTGTTGCCTCCATTTATTAAAATTATGACCACATTTTCTTCTCAGTCTGCTTTCTTTCTGTTGCACAAATGATGATGTTGCCACTCTTTCTCCCTCCTGTTGCAACATTGTGCATGTTTGCCTGCTCTTTTGGATTTTCTGAAGGGAATAAATATTTTAGAGGTGATTTATGTTCCATCTGCCTTCTCCTTAAACACCATCTGCCACTGCAAGAAGCTTTGAAAGCTTTACCACACTTTCCTCTGGAAGTGTTCCTGCACCAGAGACATTCATCTTGTTTGGTGCCGTAAACCAATATGGCAGACTTCTCATTAAGAGGCACTCTGAGGCATGCAGTGCAGAAACTGGGGTTGAGCGGTAATCCATCTTTGGCCATTTTTCGTTACACTGATCATTTGTAGATTAGTGTCAAAATATTATTGCAGTTTATTTGTGTAAATGCAGTCAAACTTGCATAGTAGTATAAACTCCCAGCATCCATTTTGTGTCTTTTCAGGTTCTGTGTTTATGGGATGTTTCAAGTCAGCTCTGTATTCATCGCCTGGATGGCGTTTTCCCAGCGACGCAGGATGACACGCGCACACTCCTGCTCCTGATCGAAGAGCGCCAACTCCTGCTGCTCACCTTCAATAGCGTGCTTGTCTTGCTGGAGAGCACGAAGGAGGAGATGAGGCTCGGCAGTCACGAGCACCCTGTCACCTGTGTGCTTTACAACAGCCTTTTCAGACATGTACGGGTTTGGTGTGCAGTGAAAAGGAAGAACGTGTGGATGAATGGTTGGACTTCCTGCGTAGGCAAATTGATGAATAAAATGTCCTAACTAGGTTAGTACAGTACTGTACAGTATCCCACAGAAGCAGATCAATCATTTGAAGCAGAACTCAGGACTGTAGACAGACAGGCTGCCGAGATGGAGTAACTGACAGACAGTTGGGGTGAGAACTTTATGAACTGACTGTTGGACTGATTGGCTGACAGAATAATCAACTCCCAGATAGATTGCCTGACAGACAGATTTACAGACGAAAGGACAGTTGAATAGATCGATAGACTGAAACAGCTGATAAATAAAATCCAAAGTGGATGATTGTACATTATGTACAGAATTCTATAATAGACATTTAATAATGTAAAGCAGAATACAATTCAATGGAGTTGGCAAACTGATTGACAGATGAGTTGAATCACTGATAGCCTGACAGATGGAATTACTAACGAATTGAATGATGGACCGATGAACTTGATTGATGGACTGACAGATTGATGGATATGTGGATGGATGCATTGCCTGACAGACTGATGGACGGACGGAAGGAGGGACTGCTTAGTAGACTGATGCATCAACTAACGTAACAACGTTCAAATGATTGACTGACTGGTGAACTAACAGATGCATTGATGACTGGGACCGATGCATGGACTGATAAACTGAGAAACTTACTTGCCGAATGACAGATTGATGGATGGACGGACTAACTGACAGACTGTTGAGTGGACTGATAGCCTTACCGACCTACATGCTGATCGACTGACCGATGGTCGGCTTGATTGACAATCTAGTGCATGGATGGACTGACTCACTGACTGACAGATGTTTCAGTGAATCGACTGATAAACTGAACAACTGACCGACTGACCAATGCTAGCCGAACGAATGGGCCGATGGACGGACTAATTGCAAACAAAACACGATGACTTTTGTGCTTCACCGAGGCCAACTTGACAATATAAGGTTAAGTGCAAATTGGAAATATTTAAAAACTATAGACTGATTATGTCTTAAATGCAAAGAAGATAAAAGGTACAAAATACCATTTTGATCCATTGGCATTTGACAGCAACATTATAATGATTTACCTCGGATTTAGCATGGCAGAAGATGTCATGCATGCATGATGTGTCAAAATCATTAAAAATCCCAATTTCTCAGCACGTAGCACAATCATTAATAGTCATCATTTCTCACCACATAGCACAGAGCAAACTGCTTTCAATGATTGATATCCTCTGACTTTCTCTCTCTCTCGCTGCAGGTAATAAGCAGCGACACTGGCTCCTCTGTGATCTGCTGGCTGGCTGACACGGGCCAAAAGGTTAAGCAAATCCACCGTTGCCATGGAAATGCCGACATCTCCACCATGGCTTTAGATGGCACGCAGACACGGCTGTTCACTGCAGGCAGTGATGGAGAGGTTAAAGTTAGTGAACATGCACACACTTTATCACAGTGTCTTGAACTTAGTTGTGTATTCGATGTGCTCCCCTCCATAAAAATCTATTTTTAGCTCTATCATGCAGATCCGATCCATAATGCACTGGGCTCTTCAAAACAACCCAACAGTGGGAAAACACAAACAAGTCCTTGATGGGAGTGATAATTATGCATGTAGTAACTAATAATAATCTGCCATGTCAGCGCTACACTTTAAATCACCCGCCTGACAAGCAGATTTCATCAACATGAATCCTGTGGTTATACGGTCTGATTATTATTAAAGGCAAAACAGATTAAAAAGTGTTTTTCCACTTTGCTCAACTTTCTCTTGTCTCTCGCAGGTGTGGGATTTCAATGGCCACTGCCTCCACAGAATGAACGTTGCCCTGGGCAAGGCTGCGGCCATCTCGCAAATGCTGCTGCTGAGGACAAGCCTCCTGGTCATGGGTTGGGAGAGGTATTTCAGAAGTGCCATTTTGAGCAGTTGTTTACACAGCAATAGTGTCTCAGAGCCTGAAAACATTTGAAAAGTGTCTGAAGTTATCAACAACAAAAAAGGATGGTTACTG